>NW_027495707.1:0-212843 GCF_021521415.1 Bidens hawaiensis | reverse complement strand
TATGATTATTTATCACTTTTACCTTCTTCTTCTTCTTATTATTATTATTATTATTATTATTAATAAGAGTCATTAATATTATCTCTATCTCTACTATATATAAAACAAGAGTTACGGACCTCTTAATTTTTAAGAGGTACCAAACTCATTGCTTTATATACAAGTTATAATGCATACGATTTTAAAAATTTAGGGGTACAATTGTCTATTTACTTCACCAATGTGAACGCAAACTTTCGTTCTCACAAAATAGATGCAACATTGGTCCTCCAACTTAACTCATTTTTTGTAAATTTAAAAAAAAGTTGCACATATACTCCTTCATCTTTATCCAATATTTGACAATTTTAATTTAAAATTCTGATTTCTTCCATATCTCTAAATATATTTTGTTTTAAAAAAAACAAGCTTACCATTATGATGTGCTTATTTTTGTCGATGTTACGATATAAAACTTATTCAATTCCGAGATACAGATTGTAATGTACAAGTTCATTAATTATAGTTTTTAAAGTTTACAGTTAACAAGTTGCCGGTTGACAAACCGTTCCCTCTGGTTGTTCAATTTACTATTTCGGAAAACGAATCCCCTGCACTACTACTGCCAATAGCAAGAGAGCGCCTCCTGTCACGCTCCTATCCTCACCACCACCGGAGATCGATTTGCACTGGATTTATCGGCATCTTCTATCTTCCTTAATTCTGGTAAGTGATTAAACCAAATTACTGTAAATGCTTTCATGTAATGTTGCGATGATAATAATCCAATTATTTTGCAGATTATTCGTTCGTTAACGACGTAATTCTTAGGTATTTGACTGAATAAACAATGATATTGTGATTCTCATGAGGAACCGAATATATGTGTGTCAATCATTCAATAGACCAGGTCGATCTGGCAACCCTAATTTTTCAAGGAACTTTTTCGGTAACACCGCCCCTCAGTCCTTTGCGTTTTATTCTGATAAATGGTAAAAGAAATTCAGTGTTTGTGTGAATTAGAGATTGTTTTGATTATTGTTTGATGTAATTTGGGATTGTTTTCTTAGCTACAAGAAAGTGTTAGTTATGTTTGTATTGGACCAGGAGCACAGGCTAGGGTAACTGGTCTGGTTACTAACCCGAACCTGAGTTCGGGCTCTTCAAATAGATATCCGCAAAATAGATCCCATATTCAACCTGCATCAAAAGGTATGGTTAAGGGTAGCGAGTTTGTTATTTTCAGAATTTAAAGTTAATTTTTCAGTCTTGAATTAAGTTTAAAACTTGTTTGATGATGCTTTTGTTTGTGATTAGGTCCAGCTAATGCTTCTAAGGCGTTTCCCTTTCAATTCAGGTCAATTAGTCCTGGAATTATTAGTGGAATGCAAGTCTATATTTGTTACTAAATTGAAACAACATTTATTTGAATCATGATAATAGCTGTGAGCTTCATAAGTATACAGCCAAGATACATTCACTGTCATAGTTTTTAGAATGCTTAATAGTTGTGATTTTCAACTTCTATGTAGTTTATTTAATTTTTACCTTATATTATATGTAGAATAAAACTTATTGGCTCAACTTTGGTCTAGGCACTTCATTATATATATGATCCAATAAGTGCAAGTAATGAAGTAAATGATGGCTGTAAATTTTGACTTCATGGTTGCATATAATTGTACTTTTTTAGGTTGCGACTTGTCTTTGATATAACATGATTTTTCTTGCCAGGTTGTTGTAGGATCGAAGGATTTAGCTACCAACCATGATGCCATGCAGATCACCGAGGTACAATGATACGCTATTTGTTACTATTTCACTTTTATAAGCCCATTCTAGACCTTTGTTGGAGACCATTTTTGAGTTTTAATACATAAAGAATATGATTTCTTGCTCTTAAAAGCAGGTGTTGGAAGATCGAGCATGTGATGAACGTTTAGCTACATTGCTAGAGTAAGTCCATTAGCCAAGAAGGTTTTCTTTCCTACTATCACCTATATTTATGATTTTTTCTATCTTTCTTGATGCTTTCACATGAGAACCTTGAAGTCAATTTGATAATATACTTTTTTCTAATATTTTTGTATAAGTTACTGATTTTGGGGCATGATTCTTTCTGGAACAGAGTTGTGGTATTTTTTTTGTACAAGAAGCTGTTGTTTTCACAACTCTAATCTCTTTGCTTCACAGGCATAAAGTGTATATCATCCATGAAAATATGAGAGGGCTAAAGTTGTTTCAATCTCTCATTGTGTATCAAAAATTGGTTTTCAAAATGCCAAAATCACCTTCTTTTGGTTAATTCTTGTGTCATTATGATGAAATGACTAACTTACCCTTGGTTACCAATGTGAATCAATCCGTTGACTTTTTTGGTCAAAAATCTTAGAAATACAAAACCAATTAACCAATCAATAATGCCAAAATGAAGTTGAAATGGGTTATTGTATACCGGGTCTTTTTAAAAAAGTGTCCATTTTGTTTGAGTCTTTTTAATACTTGATGAAGATGTATTCAATGCTTGGATGGTACTTTTTACAAACAACGGAGCAACCAGTTTTGTTTGAGGGTCAACCCATTTACCCAGAGTTATGCAAGTCTTGTGATGGAAGGTTGAAAACTTCAGCAACTCATATATTAAAACGTCTCTATACTCGGTGAGTTTTTTATAAACATTTTTAAAAGTTTTGACTTTTTGACTATGTAAATTTGACTTTTCTTTTCTACAGATGTTGGGATATAAAATTGCAAAATCTAGAAAGAAAAGCTTTTGCACAACACTTACAAGAAAAACTATGCTGGGAAAATTTTGGAATGCCATTTGAATTTATATTAATTGCGGTTCATGTTGGTTACTTACTTGGCAGGCACGTTGACTGCTTGTAATTATTAAATTATATTACATGCTAAAGTTGACATATATCTTAATAAAGTTATTTTGTCTTAGCTTTGATCTTGATCAACATAGTATTGAGATGAACTACAAAAATGTGTTACAA
Source organism: Bidens hawaiensis (assembly GCF_021521415.1). Classification (NCBI taxonomy): domain Eukaryota; kingdom Viridiplantae; phylum Streptophyta; class Magnoliopsida; order Asterales; family Asteraceae; genus Bidens; species Bidens hawaiensis. The sequence goes on along the minus strand of NW_027495707.1, from coordinate 209,862 downwards.
AAAAAAGGCAATAAAGATATATGGGAAAGGAAGAGAACTGGTAGCAGGTTCAGATTTTGGCCAAAAGAATTATGTTACTAGGATCAATAATAGAGATGATTGATATGTTATGGATCAGTTGTGTTATACATGATCTTAAGGGCGTGAAAGCTATTAACACCGTTTGCCTGCCAGTGCCGAGATCGAGACATGAACACCCCACTATGTTAACTTGGTATTATGATGTATAGGGCTGTTCACGAGCCGAGCCGAACCGAGCGAAGGCTTGCTCGTTCCTTGGCTCGTTTACAACCAAACCGAACGACTGAAAATCGAACCGAGCGAAAAACGAAACGAGCCAAAATCGAACCGAGCATTTTTCGATCGAACACCGAGTGATTTCGATCATTTTTTGTGAATTTACGAAATGTTCTGGTCTTGTGTAAATGTTAGAGAAGTCAACTATCAGTTTTTTGAAAAACAATTAATTTGTTGTAATGTATTGATTTCCCATTATGATTGGTCAAACTTGCAGCTATTGTCTTGTGTGGTTTGATTGTATCGTCATTGTGATGCAATAAATTTTTTGGTCTAATGTTAAGTAATGCTGGCTCAGATTATGCAACACTATAAAACTGATTTGAATAGATATCTTACATGTTAAATTTCTTGTAGCCGTGGATCTATGTAAATTTTGAAAACCAAACATCTCAAAAGCTTATGTTATAAACTATATGTACTTTTTTGAAGCTTCTGTTGAAGTTGTAAGTCAAACTTCTTTGAAATACCTTAAACAGACAAATTATAATTTGTTAGTAAACTCCTATAAAGATTTATTAAATCTAAAAATTTATTATAAATCAATTTTAGAAGAATAAAATAATAAGACAAAAAAATTAGTAATTTGAAGAAACACTAATCGACCCCGGGCAGATTACGGATAACCTGGGGGTTAAATAGATGTTTCCCACGAGGGGTTAGATCCGGCAAAGATGGTTCTTCTGATAACCTGCAAAACAGATACCGTAAGCTCGTCACTGAGAAGGGGGGGTTCCTCCTTGTGACCACCCTCCGGCGTGAGAATCAGACTAGATTGCTCTTGAATATAATTGTATATTAAGAGATTGCTAGAGCAGATATCAGGTATATAATGTAAGATACAAGATAAGATGAGATGATCATACCATTTGGGGTATTTATAGCCGAATGTAGGTTTCCAAGAGGGTATAGCCGGCTGAATAGTATTCCTGTTCTACCAACTGTGTCCTACGCAAGTGCCATGCTGGTAGTTGGTGGGTAGGCAGCGGCTGACAGTGACCAGGCCTGTTGTGTACTATTCCTTTTCTACCAACTGCCGGCTATGCACGTGGTATGACAGGAGTTGGTGAGTAGGCAGCGGCTAATTGTGACATACAGTACAAGAGCATGCTGCTCGCCATACTGTTGTCAATGAGCTGTCGTATCTTTGGTCAGATCTTTTGCCCATACCTCGTCAGGTACAGTACAGAAGATCTTCCCGTATCGTACGGACTGGCTTATTTGGGCGGGAGTATTCCCCCTCCCGCCTTTGTGCGGGATTGTTCCCGGCTTTGCTAATTCCTTCAGGTGACGACTGAATTATTGAGAGCTAAGTGCTTTGTGCGTGTAGCCTTGCTGCGCTGGTGGCCTTCCCTGATGGCTTGTATCCGCAGCTGCGGGAACAGGCGGAGTACTTCACCACTGGGAGGCATTTCCTGCGGGAACAGCTTGCGTACTGCGCGTAAGGACGTCACGTCTCTGAGCATGGTGGGTCCTGCGGATCCAGTTGGTTTCTGCGCAGACGTCTCTCTTCAATGTGAGTCCTGCGGGTCCAACTGGGCTCTGCTGGGACCTACCTTTTCAAGTGCCCACAGTCCAATGTTCTTCTCATGAATGTTTAATAAAGTGAGGTGAACTTTTGGACTTAAGCAAAGGGTTTTGAAAAGGGTTTAGTTTTAAGGTTTTCCATGGGGATTCTTCCCGCGGAAGTCCTTGTCACTTGCAGAAATTCCCGACTTTCATGCTTGATCTTTGGGTATGATGCGGGTAGGTCTGTAACCTCCTCGCAAGTCAGGAGCGTTGAGTCCCACTTGTGTGGATTCTCCATGAGGTTTTGGTAGTTTTGAACATAGTGATCAATTATGTTAAAACCACCAATTCCATCCTGGAGCTTCAAACAATGTAGTTCTCTACGTTCCCGCTATGCGGGGATGTTATTCCCGTTTCCGCAAGCATTGCCCAGAAGATCCTTCTTGGTTTCAATTCCCTGCGGAGCGCTAGGTATGTGAAGGGTTTTGCCTTGACACTGTACCCGCACTCGCCTTACGGTTACTTTACTTCCAAGGTATTCCTGGCGTCAATTCCCTGCGGGTGCTAAGTATGTGAAGGGTTTTGCCTTAACACTGTACCCGCACCCGTCTTATAGTTACTTGGTTGCCAAGGTATTCTTGGCTTCAATTCCCTGCAGGTGCTAAGTATGTGAAGGGTTTTGCCTTAACACTGTACCCGCACCTGTCTTACAGTTACTTGGTTGCCAAGGTAAGGGGTATTTTCCCGCTTACTTTTGAATCTTTTTGATTTTTTTTTTTTTTTTGAAATTCGAAGAGTTGGTGAAAGGAAAAGAACAGTCCAAACTGTTGAAACGTCGTGCGACGGTTTCTTCTGACTGTGTCAGGACGTGCAGGAAGTTATGGTGACGTGACAGTACCTGGTCATTCCAGACGCTTTTTCAGGCGCGTGGGCGCGATTTTTTCGGGCGCGTGGCCGCGAAATTAATGGTACGCGTCCTTTCAACAGCTGTTGCCAGCTTGCATATTGCCACGTGTCATAGTTTCATTGCACCTGCGATTTCTCTCTCTTCCGCATTAAATTCATCGCATTAATTGCGATTAGTATATAAAGGGGGAGAGGGTTCTTTGTAATCCACACTTTCACTTTTCTCTTCATCTTCAAAACGATTTCCGGCGAATACTCATCTTTTCAGTCGAGCATTCTCTTGAAATCGTTCTCTTTTTCATACCTGCAAGACGTCTTCTCACGATCTTGAGGCTACAGCCCAGGAGGCTGGGGTGTACGCCGATGACAAGAGTACTGCTGGCGAGTGCCAGTGTGCTCTGCCTGTCGATCTATATCAGTACATCGTCAGGAAGTTCGTGCTCGAGTCTCTCGAGCCTGAGTTTCCTGAACCTCATCAGACGGTGTATGATGCCCCCAGAGGCAAGATCGGGGTATATGCTGCATTCTTTGTCTATGGGAATCTTAGGTTCCCGTTGACAAAGTTTGTGTACCGTGTCCTAGAGAGGCACGGTGTACACCTGACCGAGGTGCACCCGATGGCGATCGCGAAGATTCGCCACTACGAGTGGGTGTGCCGGATTCTGGGCATTGAGCCCTTCGTCGACCGCCTGATGACCTTCTACTCTTGGAGGTGCATCCAGGGGTGGTATACCCTGATAACCCGGATCAAGGGTTTGAAGATTTGCGCAACCGAGCGCAGTCTTCGTTCATGGAAGCGGGAGTTCTTTTTTATCTCCGCTCGCGCCATCCCCCTTGCCATGAAGTTCAAGAATGGGCAAGCACTTCCCAGCCTTCACGCCTCCAACTACCAGGAGGCGGAATGGTTCTCAAAGATATCCCGAGTCCAATCTCCGGTTTACCGCTTTGCGGAGTCCGGGATGGTGATGCTCGGGATGAGCCGGGTATGGAAGGATGTGGATGCGCAAAAGATCCCGATCGTCCTCGAATACGGTTTGAACTCTGTTCCTTACGGTATGCTCTGTTTACTTTGTTTATATATGTTTGTCTTCTAACTGTTTTGTCTTATTTCAGAGGGGAACGACTTGCAGTCACTCCTGTATCCGCGGGAGGCTGATGGTTCCTCCCGGATGGGTACTCGTGCTCTAGATGAGAACGAGTTGCCCATCCTTGAACAGATGGCGGATCGGTTCGTGGAGGTCTACCCGCCAGGCCACGAGATCCTGAGCGCCAGGCGGCCAGGTAAGGCGTTATTCAACCCTCGACCCCTCAATGCTGAAACCTCTGCTGGAATTCCTCTAATCTTATGTTCTGATGAGGAATCCGCAGATGGTCCTCCGTTGGTGCGGAAGAAGAAGGCCGCCGGCGGGAAGGGGAAGGCGAAGGTGGCCTCCACTGCCGATCCGGTGCCTCGGTCTGACTCAGAGACCGAGAGCGAGGAGGTGGCGGGGAACCCTGGTGGTGATAAGACCACTGCTCCGGAGGCTGCGACTGTCACCTCCGGAGAGCCCGGGATGACGACGGTGAGCGGCGCAAAGAGGCCGGCTCCATCGGGTTCGTCCCCGCCTATCCGCACTTTTAGGCTCAAGAAAACCCGTAAGTACAAACTTCCTTTATTTTTAACTTCATAGCTTTCCATCATTAATACTTATCTTCCTTGTGCAGGCGTGGATACTACCGCATTCCAGGGTGGAGCGGGGAGGAGTACCTCCCCGCCCATGAAGGTAGGCTTGGTCAGCCTACCTGAGGCGACGACCCAGGCGGCTGCGCCTGCGCCTGCTTCCGCTGGTTCAGTTGCTCACTCCGTTGACCCAACTATTCCAGCTGTGATGACATCACCGCCGGCTGTCAGTGCCATATTTACCGCATCTTTCACTGAGCCGGCGGTTACTTTTGCTGCTGACACCGCAGTGGCGACCGCGGCGGCCTTTACCATGTCTCCTCCGTCATCGGCAACGACGGCCGATCCTTCAGGTATGCATGGGGCTTCTCGCCAACCTCTGCCTCCTTCCCATCTGTCTGACCTCTTGGACGGATTTCCCTTGGGTTCAGGTGATGGGTTTGGCGGCTATCGGCCTGTTATTGACCCTACAGGTGCGTAGGGTTCTTTTGGCCTATTTTTTTTTATGTATATCATCTTTTCCTAACTGCTTCTTGTTTTTTGCAGTGTCGGATTCCAATGAAGTGTATGTTCCACGATGGAACATCCGCCGAGGAACAACCCGTCGCACACCTGTGGAATGCGTGGAGTGGGCTCGTCACGCAGCTCCCAGTGGTGCGTTGGGGGAAGCCATGGCTAGCTACCAGGAGGGTAGGCTAACCAATGAGCTTCGGGTTCTCCTGGCCCGGATGCAGCCGCGCGTCGAGCTGCTTTGTCGTGAAAACGACAAGTTAAAAGCAGCTCGCATTCAAGAAGTAGCTCAGGCGCGGGCTGTCCGGGAGGAGAATAGGAGGCTCTCCGCCGCGGCTGCGGAGAAGGAGAAGGCGTTCAAGGCCCTTGAAGTTGAAGTTCAGGCCCGTCTCGAGGCCCGTTCCAAGGCCGCCCAAGCTGTTAACGAACAGCTTCGGCTGGCTAAGGAAACTGCTAGGAACGCAACTGAAAGGGCCACCAAGGCTGAAGCTGTTGCTGAGCCTCTACGCCTCGAGAATGAGGAACTTAAAGCTAAATTAGAGGCGCTCCAACAGGCTCATGATGCCTTGGCGATGGAAGACGCGAAGAAGCTCCAAGAGATCCTGGACCAGAGGGGGGGTGCTTGACCAGACTGAGCGGAAGCTAAAGGGCGTTGAAGAGGCTGCGGCTAAAGAAGTGTTGCTTGCCAACCTCAACCAAAGTGAAGCCGAACGCGCCCGTAACCAAGCTCAAGCTGCCCTCCAAGAAGCTCTGGTTGCCAAGGAATGGCTTCTACGAGAAGCGTTGTCTCAGGTAAGCTTAACTTCAGAAATGTCTTTACGCTTCTTTGTGAATAGAAAAGGTTTTGATACTTGTATTTTTTCTTCTTTGTAGGTTGTGCATCGGGTCTTCACGGAGACGTCTTATGACGATGCTATGAGCGCAGCCCTCAACGCTTCTCATGAGGATGGGGAAAAGGCCGGCTTCCTGCTTGGTCTAGGGTTCGTTGAGAAAGGCATCCCGCCTTCCAACTTCCCTTTATTTGATGTGGATACTGAAGCTGTATACGACCAAGCAGTGAATCAGTATTCCGCCTTCCCGCATCCGGTGGTGGAGAAGGTAAACGAAGTTGCCGCTGCTGATGATGGGCTAGCTATCCTTAAAGCTTTCCTTGATCCGCCACACTCTACGGATGGTGCGGGTCCAAGTGGTAGTGGTCCTGAGGCTTGATCTTGAAGATCCCTTTCCACCATTAGAGTAGATTTTTACTTTTGTACAGCTTCTTTTGTATGCGGGTATGTACCCAGCAATCTTTGTAATAATTGAATTTCGATGGAATAAAGATTATTTGCCAATCCTTTGCCTTGTTTATTTCACGCATATTCTGATTTAACTTAGCAATTTCTTTAGTACTTAGATAATTTAACTTTTCAACGTGGTAGATAATAAGTTAAAGTTTTGCGTCCTCTTTCATGATTGTGCGGATAAGACCGTCACTTGCACTTAGTAGGATGGCTAAACTTTACCTATATCTGACCTGCGTGGAAGTTTTCCTCATCTTTTCCTTTGAAATTTTCTATGTGTTTAGAATAAGTTAACATTTGAACGTGGTAGATAATAGGTTGAAGTTTTGCTTCCTCGTTCGTGTTTGTGCGGGTAAGACCGTCACTTGCACTTAGTAGGATGGCTAAACTTTACCTATATCTGACCTGCGTGGAAGTTTTCCTCATCCTTTTAGAAATTTCTTTTGAATAAGTTAACCGTTCGACGCGCGGTTGTTAATAGGTTCGGTTTCCTCTCATGATTTGTGCGGTTAGGACCGGCACTTTCATTTAGTTGGATGACCAAAGTTTACCTATGACTGACCTGCGTGAAGGTTTATCGTCTTTTGGGTTTATGCGGGTTTTGCCGCCTTCCCCACGCAACGACTTTCTCCGTAAGACGCGCGGTTGTTAATAGGTTAGTGTTCAATTTCCTCTATCATGATTCGTGCAGATATACCGGCACTTTCATTTAGTGGGATGACTGAACTTTACCTTTAACTGACCTGCGTGAAGGTTTGCCGTTTTTTGGGTTTATGCGGGTTTTGCCGCCTTCCCCACGCAACGACTCACACTTATGTATGCGGCGAAGACCGGCATATCCGTGTGGAAAGTTCATAAGTATAAATGTAAAATCATCAGCGTCGATGTTCTAATGAGAATCATTTCCATTAGATGTGGCTCTGGGCCTTTTCTTTACAAATTTGGAATTGATCTACATGCAAACTGTGTAATTGAGCTCCCTTCCATGTTGTTGGGATGGGAGTGCCATCGAGCCGATATGCACCTGGTTCGGGATCTCGTTGTTTACGCAGTATGTAGTCTCCAACATTGAAGCTGCAATTTTATTCATGTTTTCCCCAGCTGGGGTTCTACACGCATCAGCCTGCTCAGCGTTTATTGCGCCACGAGGTGCGCGAGCGTCCCATCTCTGACAAATGCTTCGACCATGTCCTTTACGTCTGTGCATTCTTCAGTGTTGTGGCCTTTTGTCCTGTGAAAGTCGCAGTATTTGCTCCGATCAGCATTGTGACGATGTCGGATTATTGGAGCCTTTGGCCATGGGAGCTCAGTGGCGAATATCTCGGTGACGCTTTTGGTGAGTGGCGTCCATCTGGAGTTCTGGTTCGACTGTACGTTATCCCTTCCGCCTAACCGATGTTGCAAGCCGGATGAGGTGTCAAAGTTTACCCTTGACTGCCAAATGCCTAGCTTCCGCTTCTTGTTTAGTCGGGCGGTAAGGACGTTGTCTTCTCTTGTTTTCTGGGTGTAGAGGTTTGTGTTCTGGGGGAGATCTCTACCCAGTTGCTTCTCCGTTTCCGCAAAGCGTTTAGCTGCTGTCATGATGGCATCCCATGTGGATGGCATGCCATCTTTACCCGTTAATGTGCGGATGAGCTCTGGGTCGTTTGCGCTCTGGATGAAAGCAGCGCGAACAAGATCTTCGCTAATATTACCCAGACTTAGCTTCTTTGAGTTGAAGCGAGTGATGAAGTCTGGCAAAGATTCATCTTCCTCTCGAATGCATTTGAGGATTGTCCATTGCTCTTCGGTATACTTTCTTTGTTGGCTAAAGTGTTGGCTAAATTTTTGCTGGAAGTCTTCCCAATCGTAGATGTGGTGGACCGGTAGACGATCGAACCACGCTCTAGCTGCCCCAACAAGCGTCATTTGGAACATGTAACACCACGTAGGTTCCGTCCAACTACTGACGGTTGCCCCCGCTATGAACCTATTCAAATGATCGTCTGGATCAGATATACCATCGTAAGTGCCGATGTTGGACATCTGTTTGGCACTTTTCGGGACGATTGCTTCCGCAATGTCCCTTGCAAATTTGGACGTTCCCGCCTTTGCAGCAGTTGGTGTAAATGTTTTGGAGAAGTCACGTGGGTTTCCCCCTGCATTTTTTGGTTTGAAGGTTTCTCCAAAACGCCTTCTCGGTTGGTAGTCTGTTTCCTTACGCTTCCTTTTCGCCTTATGGCGAGGGTTTACGTCGGTGTCGGATTCCTCCGAATCATCGTCCAAGTACTCTCCGAATTCCTGAGGCTGTTGGATTGAACGTAAGCGTTCATCCAACTAGGCTTGGAATTCTTTTTGACGTGCTTCCGCCCACGCTTTAACTTCATCGAGTGTTTGGCGGGGGAGCCTCGTTCGTTGTCTCTCTAACTGGGTATCGGTGAATCCCAGTGAGCGATTATTTACTGCACTTGCCCCAGCTTGGGTAACTGGGGTAGTGTTCGTAAAATTTGTGTAGTCGCCGGTATTCCCCTTAGTAGCTGGGGTTGTGGTTACCGGCGTTTCTTTAACCATCTTTCCAGAAGTTTGAAAAAAATGAAAAGAAATGAAGTTCTAGCTTTTATGCACGGATGGCGCCAATGAAGAAACACTAATCGACCCCGGGCAGATTACGGATAATCTGGGGGTTAAATAGATGTTTCCCACGAGGGGTTAGATCCGGCAAAGATGGTTCTTCTGATAACCTGCAAAACAGACACCGTAAGCTCGTCACTGAGAAGGGGGGGGGGGGGGTTCCTCCTTATGACCACCCTCCGGCGTGAGAATCAGACTAGATTGCTCTTGAATATAATTGTATATTAAGAGATTGCTAGAGCAGATATCAGGTATATAATGTAAGATACAAGATAAGATGAGATGATCATACCATTTGGGGTATTTATAGCCGAAGGTAGGTTTCCAAGAGGGTATAGCCGGCTGAATAGTATTCCTGTTCTACCAACTGTGTCCTACGCAAGTGCCATGCTGGTAGTTGGTGGGTAGGCAGCGGCTGACAGTGACCAGGCCTGTTGTGTACTATTCCTTTTCTACCAACTGCCGGCTATGCACGTGGTATGACAGGAGTTGGTGAGTAGGCAGCGGCTAATAGTGACATACAGTACAAGAGCATGCTGCTCGCCATACTGTTGTCAATGAGCTGTCGTATCTTTGGTCAGATCTTTTGCCCATACCTCGTCAGGTACAGTACAGAAGATCTTCCCGTATCGTACGGACTGGCTTATTTGGGCGGGAGTATTCCCCCTCCCGCCTTTGTGCGGGATTGTTCCCGGCTTTGCTAATTCCTTCAGGTGACGACTGAATTATTGAGAGCTAAGTGCTTTGTGCGTGTAGCCTTGCTGCGCTGGTGGCCTTCCCTGATGGCTTGTATCCGCAGCTGCGGGAACAGGCGGAGTACTTCACCACTGGGAGGCATTTCCTGCGGGAACAGCTTGCGTACTGCGCGTAAGGACGTCACGTCTCTGAGCATGGTGGGTCCTGCGGATCCAGTTGGTTTCTGCGCAGACGTCTCTCTTCAAGGTGAGTCCTGCGGGTCCAACTGGGCTCTGCTGGGACCTACCTCTTCATAATTATAATTATAAATGAAAGAAAGAGAAACAAATCATAAGAAAATAATTAGGTAGCGTTTGGTATGCAAGAATGACAGTAGTAATGAAATGATTCATTACGTGGGAATGAAAAAAGTGGTGTTTGGTTGCTTAATGGAATAAAATCATCCATTAAATATGAAATCATATTTCATCAAAACCATTCCTTCACTCCCCCTTTTTTTTTCATTCCATTCATCATTCACCCTACTTTCTCAACAACACTACCACCTAACAACCACCACCTTTCTCAACAACACTACCACCTAACAACCACCAACTCCGCCGACACCACCACCGCCACTGCCACCGCCATTTTCGTCGCCGGAGCTACCACCGTCATCATTGTAGGGTTTTTTTTTTTTGGGGTGGGGGGGTGGGGTTAAAAAGTATTTTGAGATATGAGTGTTTTTATTATTTTTATTTCATTTCTATAATTTTTTTGGATACCAAACAATAAAAATTAATAATTGATTTCATTTCTAAAGGTTAACCAAACAAGACAAAGGAATGGTAATTATCCATTTCATTCCGTTGTCCATTCAATTCCTTCTCCCATTCCATTATCCCTTCATTCCATTACCTTCAACCAAACATACCTTTAGGGCACGTTCGTTTCACAGACTTTTTTAAAAGGATTTGTGTGACATTCGTGACAAAACCGGATACACCTTAGTTCTTACAAACTCGAATAAGCGTTTAACCGTTTATTGCATAACAAGCGAACGATTAACCGAACAGGTCGGGTTATGACCCAGATATTCCGGGGGGCCGTCTATAAGTGATATACGTTTAATACAAGCTAAAATATTAGTAATATGACCTTAGTTCGATAGCAAACAAGTTAAACGAAAACATGCTCGTTTAACTACCCACTATAGATTTAAACGCGAAAGATAGTTACAAACCAAGCATTGTATCATCCGTTAAGCCGAAAAAACTTACCAAACACTTAATTGAAATGTTTTAAGCGATCCATGAAAATATTTTCGATTTTTACAAACATATAGTATGTTTTTATAATTTTACTCAAAACTAGCCGAAAAACATTCGTTTTCGCACTGTTTAACGCACCCGATAAGTTTTTCGCGCCAAAAACCGAACCCGAACTACATTGGATTGGGCTTTTCATTTTTGGACCTTTAGAATCAGAAACTTGGGCCAAAATGGGCCCATGAGACTTCCAATCGGCAGCATACCCCACCCCCATTTTTTTTATAAAACTTAACTCTCAAGCATTTTTATGCATTCCAATTAACAAAAATTTGAAGACCAAGCAGCTGCAATCAAAATCTCCAGATTTCATCCAAAACCCTAAGGTAACAACTTAAATAAGCTACTTTTACACTTGTTTAACATTGATTAATACCAAATAAACATAGTTTGATTGCCAAAAATCATTCTTAACCGTGTAAAAATCCTAAAAATGGTCCATAAACATGTTTTGATCAATTACATGGTAAGGAACCTGGTTTGATAGTTTTTTTGGCCATAAACACGGATTAAAGGGTTGAAACGGCATTTTTACGGTTCAAAAGTTCGTTTTTATACCCTAGCCGAAACCCTAAATTAAAGGGCTGTTATATTGATGAAACTTGCTTGGTTTGTGATATAGGACTTGTATCTAGCCTACCCAGGAGCACAAGAACTTGAAAAGTTGATTAGAAAGGCAGAAACGAACCAAAATCGCTAAGGTAATGCCGAAACACTCGCTTACGGGCTGTTTAGGTTAAGGTTATGATGTGCATATTATTAGGCCTTGAAATTTTTCAGCGACATCAGGGACCATGTCATTGAGTCCCTGTTCAAATTTGGTAATTTTTCGACCATCCGAGAATATTTGGAGAATTTATTACGGAATTGGGACGTTTAATGGGGAAAAATAGTTAAAATGTTTCAAAAATTATGAAATTTTTCTGGGAACTCAGATTTAATGTATTTTGATCACATATGAATTTTGGAATCATTTGGAGAAGTCTAAAGGTGTTTTGTACATATGCGTTCATGTGAATTTTTATAGCCGAATTTGGGCCGAAACGAATATTAAACAAGCTTTTTATATTCTGGAATTGATACGGGTTGTTTTGGAACATGATTTAAGTATTCAGGAATTTTTGGAAATTGTTTGGGATAAACGGACGATTTTCAGGCGAAATATAGCTGATAAAATGAATTTTTATAAATTATTAAATTAGTAAATAATTCCAGAAATATTTTTTATAAAAATCTACATATTTTATTTGATAAGTGGCTAAATTTTCATAATTTAATGATTAATGGTTAATTAATTATGCTAATTTGAAGATTAAGCAAATTCAATTTTAATAAAAACCGGGAAGTTCGCGATTAACGAACATGCGGGAATATCAAAACGCCAAGAGTGATCAAAAATTATATTTTTGGACTAATTAAGTAAAAACGAACTTTTCTATGAGAAACCTGGACAATCCGGATGGATTGTGCGCGTTTCTTCTTAAATCAAACTGAATAAACGAAAACGGGCCCCGTAGCTAATCCGGGACCCCAATATGTGATCTTTCTTTATAACTTAATCATTTTAGTAACCAATACATTTGCTCAAGCTTATTTCCCATAACTGTTTTCTGAACGCGTAAACGAACAACTTGGCACAGCTAGGAAAACGGGAAACTGAGCCAAGTTCGGTTTTAAGTATTAGACATTGAACAACATCACAACTTAAGCCTATTGCCACTTTCTGGGCGTTCCAGCTATACCCAGATTAGTTATACAGTCCAGTTTAGTACTGAGATTATAATAATATTAAAATATTAATATTATTATAATATGGACTATAGGGACTAAGTGATAGCAAGGGAAACGAACCCCGAGCTGATCTCGCACTGAGTGCCTACAAAACCGTGAGTTTCATGACCCCTTTTTTCAAACTGTTTACAAACCTTTGGGGTGAAAAGCGTGTTTATATATATTATCTATCAGAAAACGGTTCAGGATATAGATTATCTGAACATGTATATATGAAAAGTCCCTACAACCATAATGATTAACTACGTGCTGATGAAAGGTGATTATTATCATTGATCGGTATATTAAGTGGAGATAGTACGAATGACAAAACATAATGAAATTACACGTGACAATATGTTTATACAAACACGTCATGTTATGTTAAACATAACTAATTTGGGAATAATATGGTCTGTAATGGCCAGGGGGCTATTGTGGGTGAAAGGGAGGCCAAAATAGTACTAAACTAAAGTTGAGTATGGCCTATGAGCCAAGTTCTGCTGCAACTTATAAACTAAAGTTGAGTATGGCCTATGAGCCAAGTTCTGCTGCAACTTATTAAACGAAATAACTTGATTATGAAATGAGTGTTAAGAAAATATTATGATTATATATGTTGTGGCGGAAAGGGGGCCACAGTGATTAGTAATACGTGATAAATACTATATATGTGTGTGTGTATTGTGTATATATATGTGTGTATAGGCATAGGAAATTCTATGTGTAAAAAAATAATAATTGTTTGTGTGTACAACGTGTAATGTTTGAGTTTACGCGAAACCATTGTGGTCAGAAAAGGGACCATAGTGGTGATTTTGCGTGGAACCGGTGTTGGCGGAAAGGGGGCCAAAGTGGTTGATTTTATTTGGAAAATGAAGGCACGAAGTACGAATGAGTAGTCACGATCTTATCATAGTTTCAAACTCTATCATAAACTTATACACATACATATCAGTATACAAAGACGTAGATATACATATATAAATGTAAATACATTTTCTTATATACGCGTGTACATACAAACTATGACTGTATGGTGCGCAGAACTGATTTCGTTAAAACTTATGAAACTTACCAACAATTCGTAGTTGACTTGTTTTAACATGCTTTTCAGGTAATCAGATATGAGAAGTAATTTCCTGTACGTTACGTGTCTGATTGGTGATTGATGTCGTTGGCATTTGAGTTAGAACTAAAGTAATTGAAGAACCGGTTTGATTGTATCACCTAGTGTGTAAAAGATGTTAGATCAATGTAATATATTAAAAATTAGTTAGTAATGTTTTTTTATGAACAATGTATTTGATACCAGTTGTATATGTTGCATTTCCGTTTTACGCTTCCGCAATTCGCTTAACGGGGTGTGACAATTTGGAATTGGAATTGGAATGGAATGTTCGAGAATCCCTATAAGGTGTTTAGTTGGTTAATATGTATTGGAATTGGAATTGGTTTCGAGCTGACATGAGTTTTCGCACTGGACGGTTTGGGTTTCGGTTTCCTTTGTTTCTTTTTGGTCGGTTTCGGAGCACTAGACGGGTTAGGTTTCGGTTTCTTTTGTTTGTTTTTGGTTGGTTACAGATTCGTTTTTGGCCTTTTGTTTCGTTGTGCTTGGTTTTTTCAGTTTCATTTCTGTTCGGTTTCAGTTTTTTTGTTTCGTTTTGATCGATTTTTTTGGTTTCCATCAATTCGGTGCAGTTTTTTTGTTTCGTTTTGATCGATTTTTTCGGTTTCCATCAATTCGGTTCAGTTTTGGCCTGTGTTTCGTTTTCGTTGACTTTCAGTTTCGGTTCATTTCTCGGGTGTTTTTTTTTTAAGAACAAGGGCAAAGGCGGAAACGTTTTAGTTTTTTTACATTTTTTGTTTTTTATTTGTATTTTAAGTTATGATTTTTTTATTAATTTTTTTGAATTTTTTTTGGATGAGTTTTTATTGTTAATAAGAAAATCCTTAACAATCCTTTAAAATAGGTGAGATTTTAAAATCCCATGAAATGTGAGATTTGATGGGATTTAGTTTCCATTCCCATTCTTTCATTTAATGAAACGAACATATCAATTCATGGGATTTAAAATCTCAATTCTTAGAATTCCTTCCAAATCCTTGAAACGAACAGGACCTTAAAGAAAGGGATGAGAAATGGAATGCGTGAGAATTTAAAAAAAACGAGAGATAAATTTAAGAACTACTTTATTGAAGTTAAATTATAGGAATGGGAATCCTGTTGTTAATGCTCTAATACGTTTGTTAATTTCTTATTTTTAAATTACACTGTTTATAACTGATGTTTTCTTATTCGTGTGTTCGGGTTTTTATATAAAAATTACTTTATTTATGATTAATATTACTTACTCTTTTCACTATTATTTGCTTGAGATACTATAGACCATAACGACGCCACGAATACGAAAACTAACAAACATACTACAGAACATATCACGAAAGAATTGATAACTAATAGAAAACGAGTATCGGGTTATAAATTGTTGTCGCCGGCGCATCGCGCGGGTTTACTACTAGTCATGTAATATATAACCTACCACCTACTCCACTCACCCTTTCATTTCATCCGTACCCCACCCCCACCCCGAAGCTCCTTCTTCCTTTCAACCCTAGCCGCCACCACCATCCTCTTCCTTTTCCGGCCACGCACCGCCACTGCTGCTGCTCCACTCCAGCGACTAAGATGGCGAGGGGTAAAAGGTGTGTCGAGTTGCATGGCTACTGCTCTTCTGCACGAGGGTTCCCAACGCATCACACGAGATTGGTTCAAGTTGCGTAAAGGATTCGCACAGGGTTTTCGCATACAAGTTCGCATCCGTTTTTCGCACAGGTTTTTCGCGTCGCACGAGCTGCGATTTGAGGGTTTTGCATGAGATGCGATTTTCCGGTTTCGCGTGAAGTTCTGACGGATCCTCTTCTGGCCGTTTGGGTGCTTAGCGGTGGTCGGAACGGGTCAGTTTGTTTTCGGTTTCTCATTATGGCTCAGATCTGAGCTCGGGTTGTTTATTTGGGTTCGGGTCTTATACGGGTTTGGATCTGTTCGGCACCTCGAGCTTCGTGTATTCTTTGGATCTCGCTGGACCTTCAACCCGTTGATTCCTCGTGACCGAATATATCTACATACATATACATGTATATGGGAGAGGGTAGGGATATTTTGAGAATAATGTTTGAGTTGTAAGAACTTCAAATAATTCAATTTTTAACCACATATTTTATTAAATGGATTGGATTGTGTGGTTAAGATTAAATCTGACTAAAAAGTCAAAGTAGGACATGTGTAATAAGTCGACTCGGCGCGTAAAAAATTTTGTAATTTTTTTACGTGTATTTAGCTTACATATATTATGCATGTGTAAAAAAAATTGTTACCCTGAGTTTTTTCGAGTTCTTAAAACTCAAAGGGTTCTCATTTGAAATCTCTTCTACGTGTATATATCTATCTATCTATATATATATATTGGTGCACATACAGATATACACCATCTACATAATCACCATTTCCTTATATGTATAATAATTGTATTATTTATAATTTCTCATTTTTAATGTTATTTGTATTAGATTTGGTTATGATGGTTTGACCCGGTTTAGCTGTTAATAATCTTCACGAGAAACGAAGGACAATAAATATAAAGTTTACCTTTTTGGTGATTGGACTAGATTTAGGATAGAAATGGAAAGATGGATTTATATGTGTATGGGTGTGTGACAATGACGGGGAGATGATGATGAAATGATAAGGATTTAGGGTTTAGGGGTTTAAATAGGCAAGCTCAAAGCTTTTAGGTCCAAAACATGTTTAAGTCCATTAACCATACAATCTTATCCTATCACCTTATTTAATTTATTCAAACGACGCCTCACGATTCGATAACTAAAATAAGATTCTTGACCTTTTATTTATTTAATTAATTATTATCGAACTAGGATGTTACATAAATCATCTGGAACTTGAATTGAATAATAATAGGAGTAATAAAAGAGGTTTGCAAAGCATCGTTCTTGACATGACCTAGAAATTAGGGGAGGAGTTGAACACAAGTGATTAGATTTACTCTTAGAAGAACTACCAATGAACTCGTTTTGTTTATATTAAAGTTAATATTTGGATTGGCGGATCTTTTCCAATCGGCTTCATATTCGTCCTCATTTGGTACATGCATCCTTTGTTTGGCACTAGTGAGATCGCTCAGACAGTGTGGATCTTGATTACATAATGGCTTGAATGGCCGCCTATTCAAACCATCTCTATCTCAGGGATACTGATTTGGTTTACCTACTCTGGACAGGAAGAGAAAACTCATTCACGATATTATTCTCACGCTCATAGCGTGGTGGGTGATTTGGGGATTCTAGAATGATGTCTTTTCGCACAAAGGAGAAAAAAATCCTACCTTCGATGCTATCATTAATCACTTCTTTTGGTGGTTAAGTAATAATGTAATACAGATAGTAAATTTGCGGTTAGTTGGCCGGAGTGGAAAAGTGCTCTTCTTATCATGTAATTTGTAACTAACCGGAGTGGAAAAGTGCTCTTCTTATCATGTAATTTGTTTCTTTTCTTGTGTTTTGCTAGCTTTTAATTTATGATGCCGTATAAAATCCGGTATAAATTTAGCCATTTAGGACTTATCTAATGCCAATACAAAAATCAACTTATCTTTAACTAATAATATTTATCGCATGCGCATTATGCAGTTCGTATCTTAAGGCTGTGTTGGACATGAGATCATATATCTCTTGCGTGTGGAGTTGTTGAATAGTTATTTTGTCCATAACATGCCCTTTTCAACTTTTGCAAATATCATATTTTAATTGTTACGTCTTATCTTACACATATATGTATATACTAATATACATTTATATATGTCACAATGCTTCTTTTGTTTGCATTTGGTGGAATCTGGACATTTGGTTGGTGATCTTTTTTTGGTGAGATATTTAAGTTATTATCAATCACAACTCAATTATAACTCGACTTGTTGTCTTATGTGTTTCAATCATGTTGTTATAGCAAGATCACTCTTAGATTGAGTCCATAAAACAAGTTGGATATGTTCACACTCGCACGTGAAGAAACACATATTAGACTAGCAATGAAGACGGCTATTCAATACGGCTATTCGCACGTGAATCTCCTTCGATCCAGATATCGTTTGGTCGTGTTCTATTAAAAGTATAATGTATTGAACATCAACACAAGAAGCAAAACCAAAATTTCCAAACTTCATCAAAGAATTACTATCCAAAAGTCATGGAAATTATGTTTTTAAATTTTCATCACTTTCAGGAGAAAATAGCTCTGAGACGAGCTTCACGACCCCTGACATTGGTGCATCGTCCTGCAGAAAATTATTACTTTTTAAATGAAAATTGTTGCAGTTATTATATAAATGTATGTATGTTTGTATGTATATATCTGCACTCACTGGATACACAATATCATAGCCTTTGCGGTAGATATCAAGAGAGTTTTCAATGTTGTGATTCCTGCAAAAAGGCAATAATATAATTAACACATTTGCATTTTTGGCTGCCAAAAGATTTAATATAATAATGGCTTGAAAGAATAATATCTACTTACAAAAATCCAACAGAAATACGGGTTTCATAATCCAAACCATCAGACATTCTCAAATCTCCCATATGATCACCAAGAAGTAGCACATTAGTTCTTTTTCTCAGAGACGTGCTATAGATCATCTGATCATCGATTTCACCCAACTGCTCATGCAAAGATGCAGCCATATCGAGAGCATGCTCATTTTTATTCAAGCTATGAATCAACTTC
Organism: Bidens hawaiensis; assembly: GCF_021521415.1. Taxonomy (NCBI): domain Eukaryota; kingdom Viridiplantae; phylum Streptophyta; class Magnoliopsida; order Asterales; family Asteraceae; genus Bidens; species Bidens hawaiensis. Next base: position 191,514 of record NW_027495707.1, on the reverse strand, counting down.
CCTGTGCATATTTCAAAACTAAAACAATGGTTAAAATGATTAATAACGTTATTAAAACATGTTCATTTACATGTTCGAGTAGCAGCTAAGTTACCTTTAAAAGATACTAGGTTACCATTGTGGTCAAATTTCATCCGGTTTGATACGATCTTAACATTTTTGAAAGTTCTATGAAGTTTTTGACGAAGAACCTGATGACAATGAGAATAAACACCATTGTTATAACAGGGCCGGCAATTTCTGACACGGCATGAAGTTAAGCGGTGTCATAAACGACTAATTAAGTAATTAGCACGACTAGCTAAATTGGTTCAGTCATGTTATAAACGTGTCGATTCGCTTATGACCCAAACCCTTTTAAGCTCAACCCCCCCAAGTAGAATATTATTGGCATAAAAGAGTGCTGACATGGCAGTGGTTTAACTTACCTCCTCAATAATATCTGCTAGACCTGCAGAAAATATGAGAACCGGAATGTCTCTTTCCTGTACACATAAAAGATATTGTTTTACTGAACGTTTTCATAACCGGATGATGTCATAAATAACATAAAAATAAAAACTACATAACTAATCTAAAACAAAATAGAACCACTTCATATTTTGTGCGGATTTGCAATATTAACAAAATATGAAATCTGGAATAAGCAAAATCTTGGTTCAGTTATGTAGTCGGTACTGAAAAAGATATGAAAAAAGGCTAGAAACTCGCCTCTAAAAACTCAAAAAGCTCTGCAACACCGTCTCTGAAAGCAATCAAAGCACCAGATACAGAGTTTCTTATTGCATCATATGTAAGACCTCCTTCAATAAGGAGATCATGTACCTTACGCCACCTGCAAATTAGAAAAAGGAAGATAATCAAATTCAAGTACTAATGAACGCGTTTAATATTTAAGTGTGTAAATAGTCAACATACCATTCTTCCATGAGCTTTGTTTTTTCATCGATTGGAAGGTGCGGGTCGTATTCTATCGGATGATAATAGTTAAACAGTTCATCTCTCTTAGCATTGTACTCAGGGTTCTCTTGTTGTAGAAGCCCGTGACTCGCTACAAGTGTAATTAAAAAACAGTTTAGTTACTTATAAAACACATAATAACAACAAAACATCAAAGTTTATAAAGAAACCATGAACATACATTGTCCTCTACATCCATCAACCCAAAACCTTGTTAGTGTATTATCGAAATCTGCAATCACCTACAGTTTAATCAACAAAACAGTAGCAAAAAGTTAGATCAAGAACCAAATCACTATTTGCAGACTGATAGACCACATTTTGTTTTAAGATTGCATTGCCAATAGGGGCGTGCACAATTGAGTTTGGGTTGGTTTTAGGCTAAAAGCGAACCAAAAACAGAACCTTCAGTTTTTGAAAACATTCGGTTTCGGTTTTGCCATTAGAGCTAGAATATTTTAGGCCGAATTTTTTTTTTGCCCAAAATTACAAATTTAGGGTGAAATCATTTTGTTAATTAATAAAAAATTGATTATTATACATTTAGAGTAAAATATCTGGATTACATGTTTATCAGATTCTAAATTACTTATAATAAAAGTTAAATCATTTTGTTAATTGATAACTAACTGATAATTATACATTTGGACTAAAATATTTAAATTACATATTTATTAAATTCTTATAAATCACTTATAATAAAAATCTAGAAATTCGGTTCGGTTTTTAATACATGCAAATCCAAAAACAACAGTAAGTTTGATTTTTCCAAAAACAAACCAAACAGTAATTTAGTAACTTTTGTTTGCGTTCGGTTTTTCCGGTTTTATGCACACCCCTAATTGGCAATAAGACTCAAGTTAGTAACTTTTTTTTTTAATATGAACACCAGAACTATGATGATTATTACAATACCAATAAAAACCCCCAAATTGAAACGATAAAGTATTTACAGATAAAAAACCTGCAATTTCGAGGGACGCGCGAGGCGAATAGCTGCTTTTTTTTGGTGAAGAAGCTTGGGATCATCGATAACAACGTTTGAAGAATAAGAGTTGGACCCGTTAGCCATTGTTTTAGCTTGATTCATGATTCTTACGCTACAGTTTTGAACCCTATAAATTAACAAGAAGTGGGAAACAATTAGTTAGATGCTACTTAATGCACACGCATTGTGACATAGATTGCTTTAGACATAAGTTTACAAAACCTGCAAGTGGAGTGACTGTGACAGAAACTGAGACGATGACAAGAATATGATTATTTAATATTATTTTATTAAAAACTACACAAAGATCCTCTTTATTTTAAAGCTTATAAAGAGTTCTTCAAATCTCTTCTATTTTATTGTTTTTCAATTATTCTTGTCTTCCCCGTTCAAGTTTGTACCAAATCTAGTTTTTCCATTCAAGTTTGCATCAAATTCGTCTTTCTCGTTCAAGTTTGTATCAAATCTGTCTTCCTCAACCATCTTCTGAAATATTCTCTATTTAAGTTTTATTTTATAATTATATTGGTATAATTAATTTCATTTATATTTTGTTTTTATTTTTAATTTTTGAAATACAAAGTTTTATAAAGTTTTAAATATATGTTGAAACGTGCTTATTTTTATCTACGTATCGACATAAATTTTGTTCAAAACCAAGTCAGGTCAAGCTTTTATTAGACATTTCGACATAAATTTGACTCGACTCGGTTTTAAATAAAGTTTATGTTGGCACATAGATGAAAATAAGTACGTCTCAATGGTATATTCAAAATTTTATAAAACTTTATATCTCAAAAGTTAAAAAAGAAAACAAATATAAATGAAATTAATTAGACTTATATAATATTAAATTAAAGCTTAAAAACTTAAAATAGAATATTTTAGAAGTTGGACGAGGAAGATGGATTTGGTGCAAAGTTGGATGGGGAAGACGAGCTTGTTATAAACTTGAATGGGTGCATTGGATGGGGAAGACGAGCTTGTTATAAACTTGGATGGGGTGCAAACTTGGATGGGGAAGATGAGAACAATTTAAAAACAAACAGTCGGGTTCGACAAGTTTTGATGTTTCATAAAAAATGGACGCAACCGACGGGTTCTCTTCATATTTGTTCAGACTTGTCAGAATTTCTACATGTGGCACCTTTTTAGTGGACAATGAAACCCGTCGAAAAACTTCCCAGAGTGTTGTCTCAGTTCAAATTCCCCATGATATGCTTTGAATTTTTGAAATTTAAGTGTCATTTTGTGTTTCTCTCTCTAGAAAAGAGCCTTTTGAGAATTTTCTTTTTTTTTAACAAATAATAATTTCCATTCTCTATCTTATTTTTTACGAGACTCGAAACCTGGTCTTTGCTAGATAACACCAATACTTTTATCACCACACCACAAGAGATGAGGCTAGAAGCAAATATTAACAAAAGGCTATAATTTTGTTTTATTAAAAGTGTGACTGATTAAAAAAAACGTTGATTAAAAAAAGATTAAAAAAAATGCAATAGGTCGGATGTATGGGTGGCGTTGTGGAGGGAGGTCCGGCCGAGTATGGTTTGTCGTTGTAGATAGGCGAGAAGCAGACTGGGAAGTGGGGGCCACCTCTCTCTCTCTCTTACACACACATATATATATGTTGTTTTAACATTTTTAATAAGGTATGTGGAGTTTGGTGTTGTGAAAAAAGTTTGGGTTTTTGATAAAAGTTTGATTTATGATGTGACGCTGATGTAACGGTTTGTCTCATGCAGTTAACTCTTCTTATTTCTCTCGAAATTCTTCATTTAAATCCATGATCATCCACTATGATCCAAGTTGCAATCAGTGTTGTAGTAATCGTTAGTCAAATCGACTGGTAGGGTGGGGACTAACGATTAATCAATGCCTAGTCAGAATTTTTACAACCATGGCTACAACGCTCCCTTCCTCTTCTTCTCCCTTTCACACAAACACACCCCACCTTTTCAAACACATACCACCATCTTCATCATCACGAACTCCTCTGCTACACCACCACCCCACACCTTACAACCACTACCTCCACTGTCCCACACTCCTTCGACCCTTTCCCCCCACCGCCACACCACTTACAACTACCATTTGCAACTTCAGCTGCCATCCATTAGCAGCGATAATTGAGGTACTTAACGGCGACATTTGTCACGCTATTACTCCTTTTCTTTAGTGTAATGTAAAAATATCTATCATCCGGCTGGACCTAACCCAGATAGTTATTTGAGTATTTTCCCATTGAAATATCGTCACAAAAATGAAATAACTTTTATATTTTAATTAAAACAAAATTACTCTTTCTTATTTAAATATTAATGCTAATAATTAATGATATATGATTAATTGTTGTTGGGTGACGTGTAAACCCTTGAAGTGGTGCAATATATAAGAAGAAAGATATATACATATGTTGTCAGTCAGTCATCAGGTGTTGCGCCGTTGCTTCAAAGTCAAACCCCTAGAATCTCGAAATTGTCGCCCTCTGGTCGGATTCACCACCTTAATATCTCCTCCGATGAATCCTCCGGTAATATATATCAACCACACTTCATACATACATATATATGCTCACACTAATTTATATACTCATTCACAGTACACATGCACATGCAAAACCCTTAATTCTTGCTGTTAACTATACATATATTAATACTGTACCACACTCACTTAATCGACTTATAGGCTTTAGATCTATTCAATCGATCCATATAATACTAACTCTAGGGCTTATATACTGTTCTAGGGTTTTGGAGAAAATGTTATCAGATCTAATGTTTTTATATATATCTGAATTATATTTCATTGCTGCAGCCTGAAGCAATACGGCTCCCACATGATTCTAATTTGGCGGCCTTGGAATTAGGTATTGCTTGCAGCACCATTTATTCACTAATATTTCTTGCTTGTGTGTGTAATGTAATCAAAGATTTTTTGGTGGATTGATGGGTTTAACCAAATTAAGAGGATTGTTTCTGGTGGTCCAGATCAACCGTCAAGCGTTTTTAGGGATTTGGCTCTCTGAAATAGCAAAATTTGAGACGTGGGCGAGAAAAGTTGGCATGCTAGCTCCACTATCTGAGATAGTGGATCCATGCCACCCAAACTTGCCACGTGTCCTATTCCGCTATTTCAGAGAGCGGAATCCCTAAAAACGCTTCACGGTTTATCTGGACCACCAGAAATTTCTCTTAATCTGGCTAAACCCACCAATCCAACAAAAAACTCTGTAGTTAAATGCGTAAGCTTCTTTTAGTAATTCTGACTAAAACTTATTAGTATGTTAAATCCGCTTCAGTTTTTGAGGATCTTCCAACTACACGGTTCACATGGGATATAGAGGATTTTTCGACGTTAAAGGACAATAACTTGCTCTCTGACCCCTTTGATGCTGGAGGATATAAATGGTATTATTTTTTGTTACACGGTGGATTGATTCGTGTATTAATTTCTCTCTTTGTCTCGTGTTTGTGTAGGCAATTACTCATGTTCCTGGAAGGAAAGAATGAGCAGGACTACCTGCCATTGTATATTCAGGCTGTTGATTCCACAAAACTACCAAATGGTTGTAGCATATATGCTAAGCTCAGCCTGGCTGTAGTGAATCAAGTAAGCTGTTCGTTTAACGTGCAGAAAGGTAAGCCTTTACTTTTGTTGACATGCTATTTTTGTTATCCCGGGCAATTTTCATATCTTCGTATACTGTGTTTATCATCTCATAATTGTTCTCATTTGGAGTGGCTCATCTACATTTGTTTTCATAGTTTCTGGATTTTAGGTTAAGGAAATGTAATGACTTTTTAATTAGAGATATTTGTCGCAAACTTTATTTTACAAAAAGCAGATGCATTAGGTGAAGCTATATTAAACATAATGCAACATTTAAGGTTGCATTTGAAAGAAGTAGTTGTATTATCTAAGAAAAATGTTGCATTAAGTCTAATGCAATTTTACATAATTCAACTGTTTTTTATAAAATAAATGTTCCATGCAATTTTATTTTCTAGTGAATTTTAAGATTTTAGCTTGCTAACCATGGCGACAAGATTGTTATTAGAAGTAAAATTCAAAGATTGAAAAAAATATTGCTATATGTATCATGTCTCTATGCATTGTCCATGTAACTAACAAATTAGATAGCTAGCAGAAGTCTACATGTTGGCTACTAGGGTTTCTTAGGAAGGCTCTAATACCATATAAATTGTCAAATATTTGATATCATGTGTTCATAAAAGTGAGTACTTATACAAGATGGAAAGTAAACTAAATCTCTTAAATATGAGGATGATATACATAATAAATACAATGAAATATACGACAATATACACGTTAATACTTGCTAGCTGCCTTTTCTCTCTTTCCTGATCGGACCACACGTGTTTTGATCATTCTTGCTACTTGCTTTCTTTATCTAGCTTGCCATCATTCTTGAGGTTTCTTGCTTTGTTCTTGCTATCGTGATATCGGTCTTGCTTTGTTTCTGCTGCAGTTACTTGCTATCTTCTCTTGCTTTAACTGGAATTGATTTTCTTGCTAAACTTGCTATTCTCTTGCTTTTACTAATAAAAAAGCAAACGTTCATGTTTTTCTTGGTTCTTGTTTAAACGTTCTTGCTACTGTTTAAACGATTCTTGTGTATGCTTGTTTTCTTCGGTTCTTGCTCAGTTCTTCTTGCTCTTGGTGCGATCTCTTACTTCTGCTTGCTTCCAGGCGTTGCTCATCGGACTCTTGCTCACTTGCTACTAAACGTGCTTTGATCAACCTATTGTGGTTGATCGGGTTTCTTGCTAAACTTTCTTGATTAAACGAAAATCATCACTAATCCTTACAGGACCAGGAGATCACGATTCAACCAAAAATCAAGAACATAACATGAAGAAGAAGAAGGGATGAAAACCCGAAACACAAACTTGTATTATAAAAACAACGTTATTACAGGACATGGCACTGTTGGTTACACCGGCACACATATATAGCCACCGAGATAACAGTTATATAACTACCCCTAGCGGTTATAACTACCACGACGGTTATATAATCACCTGGTGGTTATATAACTAACAAATAACCGCCTAGTAGTTAGATCAAGCCCCCCCAACTTACAAATGTTGCATAAAGTGCCCCAAACTATACTTTATGCTAAATACAAATTTGACCCACAACATTGTATCAAACTTGATAACACAATTAAGACCAACCACCAGACCTTCAAGTAGCCATCAATTGTTTGATCGAATAACAACAGTAATGATAAATCTTATGCTTGCTACTATTTGGTCTTTAGCCCGCTTTCTTCTTTCCTTCTCAGCCCCATTGTTAAAGGGGTTGCTCCTCTTCCTCGAAAAAGGACTCTCTAAAGTATTAACCTCCAAGCTCCTGTACAAATTGTTGCCCCGGCTTATGACTCGTTTTTTTTACATATGCAATATATGTTGTTACATTTAATACAAAACATCGAAAAAAAAATTGTTTTGCTATTTTTTTTACTAACTTTTATATATATTTTCAGGAAAGAGAGAGAAAAAATTAAATTTACTTTTACATTTTTTATTAACTTTAATTGTAGATATATTTTGGTATGCATGGTCAAAATCCTTTGCATATAAGGTAAGGCTCCTTGAGTAGATGTGTTCAGCAGCAGCCCAGAACATTAATCCATACTCTTTAACCATGTTCGGGCATGCTATTTTGTTGTTTCTTCTTTTGTATGTTCCTTAAAATGTTAATCGTTAAAACATATTTGGTCTAGTTCACGTTAAAAGTAATATTCTGCATAATCTTTTTATGATAATTTATAATGCGTGTGACCTTAGTTATTTATTTATCTCACATCGACAAGAACGAAGATACTTATTCCTAGTGTCGTAATCTCCACATTGCAGATACACAGCATCATGAGTTTAGTTATCAAGAAAAGTATTGGGGTCGTAGCTGGTTTATGCCACTTAGTGAGCTGTACGACGATGGCAGAGGTTATATTATCAATGATAAATGTGTAATTGAAGCCGATGTTACAGTAAGGCTGTCACTTCGCTTAAAGTCGAAAACCATTTATGTTGACCTTAAAAGTCTTGACTGTACTTGCTATGTGCATTCTCTCCTACAAACCTTATACCATATACCTTAGTTTAGAAAAGTTTGTGACCGCTTTTTACCCCATCAATTGATGCTCACTAAAAGTATAATATTAGGCACTCATGTCTAACTTTTCAATCAGGCTGTCTTTCATATGCCACCAACTAGGAATTATATGCCATCCGGGAGCATTCCTCTGTCTTTACAGAGATTATTCTATAACCTTCAGTACGGTGATGCTAGTGTCGCCACTGAAGAGCTTACCAAGTTTTTCGGGCTGGAGACACATGAATACTTTAAGAAGAATGATGCTCAAGGATACAGCATGGTTCTCTTTGAAAAACTTGAAGAAAAAATGAAGGTATGCCTATTTCAGTTATCGAACATGAATTTTGTTAATTTTTTATTATCGATCGCCTGATTATGTGGTTATGTATACTTGTGGTTACACTGGCATAGGGCACTGTTGTAGAGTGGGCAATGCAACAATTGTTTGAAGGACATACTATGAGCTACGCCGATTACATAAATGTGGACACCAGATTAACAATGCAGGAAACTTTTTCTTGTAAGTACATAAAATTTGTAATAACGAAATTGTTTTATGTTGATTGTGGTTTTTTTTATTAACACATATATCTTGTGTCAGACCTTCAGCTTGATGTCGAAGGTTGTCGCAGCGTGTATGATTCTGTTAGTCCCATTTTGTATATTTAGTCTTTTGTATTGTTTAAGTTATATGTTTGGGCATACGGGTCATTTTGTATATTGTTGGGCCACGGTCCATTGTAAAGAAGCCCATTGGGCATTTGACATATCATACTTTTCATGCATGCTTCCCTATAAATAGGGAGCATGCCATGAGAAGCAAGGTTGTTGAAGTTTGATATACATAAGAAAACCTTTTGCAAGATCTCTATTACTTTCTTTCTCTCTAACTTCTACTATCCGTGACTGAAAATAAACTCAAGATTCGAGACCTCTTGGTTACTTAGTGTGATTTCCACTAGCACTAAGTTAGGTTGATCCAAAGACGTTGTTTGATTCACCCGTCTTGGGACCTACAATTGGTATCAGAGCTTCGGCTCACTAGTTGAGGGTTTTTAGATCACAACCTTGGATTTTGATCTTGAAAAGAAGAAGATAAGTGTTCAAGTGTTCTTGGCAAAGAAAATTATCAAAAATACAAAAAGAATTGGCAACAACTTCATAAGGTGGTACTTACGGGTTCCAAGTTTGTTGGGTTGATAAGTAAATTTTTCGCTTCCCTCAGCCATTGTACCAAACATCATACTTGAACTGACAAAAGTGAGTGGAACAGATCCCAACGAAGATTTGCTTTCTGGACCATTTCGCTTCGCTTAAGAAATCCTTTCGCTTCACTTGAGATCCTTTCGCTTCGCTTGAGTTTCTTTCGCTTCCTTTCGCTTCGCTTGAGTTTCTTTCGCTTCGCTTGACTTTCTTTCGCTTCGCTTGAGATCCTTTCGCTTCGCTTGAGTTTCTTTCGCTTCGCTTGGATTCCTTTCGCTTGGAACCATTTCGCTTCGCTTGAAGCCTTTTAAGCGAAAAAGTTAACTGTTTGGAAGATTAAGTTCTTTTGAAGATTTACACCATGGCCAGTACTGATTCAGAATTATTGAAGGGTTATTTGCTGTTAGAGAATCAAGTGGGAACCCCTCAGAAACCTCCTAAGTTTATGACCCTAGATGATAACTTCATTGATTTTAAATGGAGGTTCATGAACTTCATCTCTTTAACTGAAACTGATTTAATGAGATGTTTTGAAGTTGGTCCTCATGTTCCAATAACTCGCATTGATGCTGGAGAACAACCTAAGGCACCAGAGAATTATGATCAAGATGATTTGGATAAGTTAGCACAAGATAAGAAAGCATTTTTGTTGTTGACAGTCTGTCTGTCAAATGAAATCACAAAAACACTACGAGAACACAGAAGTGCCAAGGGATTATGGGAAGCTCTTGTTGAAATGGTTGAAGGAAATGCTTAAATAAGAGAAAACAAGAAGGCACTGTTGAAGGAAGAATTCAATATGTTCAACCATCGTCAAGGTGACGCTGTGCTTGACTTAGTGAAAAGGTTTGAGAAGCTCATGGTCAAAGTAAGAGTTGCAGGTGTTAACATTCCCAACACTGAGGTGAATCACAAGTTGATGAACTCTTTGCCTTACAGTTGGAGTGTAAACACAATAACTATCAAGAGAACCACAAATCTAAATGGGATGACAAATGGTGAACTAATATCCACCATCAAATCATTCGAAATGGATGAATAGATGAGGATGAACAATCACATGAATTCTCTGAATCAAGCCGGAGTAAGTTCTACATCCTCAAGTGTGCCAACAGCATTTGTCAGCAAAACCCAACCGAATGTATATCCCGTGACCAATCCCAAGTACTCACCAACTGTCCCTTCACAATCAGCCGCTTTCATCTCCACCAACAACCCATCAACTCCATCCAGTGCAAGTTCATTTCAAAAAGCAGTTGACAGTGCAGTTGCTCAAGCTCTGAAAGCACATGGAATTTCTGCAAAAAAACCTCAAACAAATAAGCCATCCAGCTATTGTGAAGCAATTCCCATGCTAAATGATTCAAATGTGACACTAGTTAAAGCCTTTCTGTCTTGTCATGAAGAGTTGTTGCAAGGGAATTTGTTACCTACTCAGTTTGAAATAGGTGATCTGAAAGACATAAATCAAAAGGATCTTGAGAAAATGGACATCAAGTATCAGATGGCCATGGCTGTGCAAAGGGCCACCAACTTCATCAAAACCTACGGAAAAGACAGCTTCAATGATTCGGATTGAAAGCGAATTGGTTTTGACAAGAGAAAGCTTCGATGCTACAACTGTGTAGAGATGGGTCATTTTGCTAGAGAATGCACAAATCCTCCCAAACCAGCAAACGATATACAGGTGACAAAAGTAACTGAAGAAGAGGACGCAAAAGCCGCTGGAAAGAGGCCTGAGGATCAAAGGGCAAACAACTCATCTCAAAGAATCGGAAATCATTCACACAAGGGCAGCTCAAGCTCAAATTCAAGAGCCCTTGTTTCTCAAACAGGAATTCACACCGATATGAATTGGGACGAACAGTTTCAAGAGTTGCAGAATCCTTTAAATATGGCTAGCATGGCTTTCACTTCAAACGATGAACCATCTTCATCTTCTGCTGTCGATTCTTGTGCATCACACCTTAATGAGGTAAAACGAAATCTTTGCATAGAAGCATGTGTCAACAAAGTTACATACTATAGATACTTGCAAGACGAAATTTTGAAAGAAAACGTAAAACTTCGTCAGCTGAACACTGAATATGTAAAGGCTGATAAGATCTACATTGAAAAGATCAAAACTCATCACGATGATGTCGCTAATCTTAGACTTGAAATTTTTCGAGAAAAACATAATGTCACTTATTATAAGGACATAATCAATGATTTAAAAGAAGAGATTAAGAAATTAAGACTCGAAGTTACTAATAAAAAAGAAATGGAAAAAACAAGTCGAAAGGTTTGAGGTATCATCTGAGAAATTAGATGATCTTATTGGAGCCCAGAGAAGTACTAAAGTTAAAACGGGGTTGGGGTACGACTACACGGCCGTACCACCACCATTCAATGATAACTACACCAGGTTGCCCCACTTTAGCTATAATACTTCTCCTGATGAGGAAATGGCATACGGTGTTGGTAGGATACCAAAACCTGTGACATTTATTCCCACAGCATCTCAGACTGTTGCTCTAATTCAATCATTTGAAAATGCTAACGTCAATGTGTCTTGTGAAGCAGGAAATGTAAACAATGGTGATTGTGGGAAAATTAATCAGGATCTTAAGCAACCTGGAGGATTAGAACCACGTTTTGAGTCATGTGTGGGTCTAACCAAAAGCATTAATAACCCTGTCTGTAACAAAGTTTGTGAATCAATGTTGGATTGTTTAATGTTAGAATCAAAACCTGTATTTTGTGAAACCTCTTGTGAAGAAAATTGTAAAGAAGTATGTAATGAAAGTGAATGCTCTTCATCTGATTCTGAGCATGAAACAATTTTTGATGAAACAAATGTAACTGAGGTTAATGAGCAAACAAGTTCTAGGTGCCTGTCAACTGATCATGATTTTAAGGACTTACGAAAACAAGAAATTGTCTTTGAAAATGAAAAACCAAGCACGTCATGTAAATATATGCCTTCAAAGAAAACTTCATTTTCACAGAATACCACTAATAGAAATAGTTCTCAATCTTATGATTAATTTAATAGTACCTACTACTACACTGGTCATAAACCCAGGCAGTCAAATTACTTTGCATCGAATCATTCAAATGTGTTCATAGATAGAGGTTTTCAATCCATTAACTCTCCCACATCACCTCACCCCACATATTTCAGTGATCAACATGTCTATGATTGTAACAAAAGAAAATGTTGTTTTGTGTGTGGTAATCCGTCTCATCTTGAAAGACACTACAAGAACTGGCATAAGCAACAAAGAGACGCCAAAAGCAGGTTTGGTGAGACATTTACTGAGTTAAACGTTAAACCTAAGAAAATGTCTTATCAAACTTGTACCTCAGCCAGTAAGACGGATTCAACAATTAAAAGAACCGACAAACCCAAGAAACCTTTTTGGCTTACACAAAGAGAAAGGAAGCGGTTAGCCAAAGGGTCAGAAGCTGAAAACTCTAAAAACCCCTCTAAACCATTTTCAAAAGCAAACAAAGAAAATTTGACAATCAAACCCAAGTCAAAACGAAGGCAATCAAGAAAATCTTTTAAGAACCGAGGGAATCCCAACACCAGTTCCTCGAGTGATTGCACTTCAGATTCGGATTCTCCAAAAGATTACATTTTCAAACATCATAAAATAAAATTGGGTGATTTTCTGTTTGCTTTTCCCGAGACAAGTTCGTCTCGGGACCCTTCTACTAACTAGCTGCTCATGTATGTAGGGTCAGCCTGGCTGGCCTGTCAACAGTATTTGGTACTTGGACAACGGCTGTACCCGACATATGACATGAGATGAGTCCCTATTGTTCGATATAAAGCCCTTCGATGGTGGACATGTTTCCTTTGCTGGTGACATAGGAGGAGAAATCACGAAACAAGGAAAGGTCTCCAATGGCACATTGACCTTCGACGAAGTTAATCTTGTGGAACAACTCAATCACAACTTACTCAGTGTCTCTCAGATCTGTGATAAGAAATTTTCAACTCTTTTCACTGAAAATGAATGTCTTATTCTTAAACCAGGTTTTAAAGTCCCGGAAGAGTGGATCATGTTACGTACTCCGAGGCACAATGACGCATACATTCTGGACATGAGAAGCAATTATTCCATGCGTACTGCTTCTTGTTTGATGTCCAAGGCTTCGGAGAACGACTCATCCTTATGGCATCGACGTCTAGGGCATATAAACTTTAAGAACTTGAATAAGTTGGTTAAAGGTGATCATGTGAGGGGCTTGCCTGTAAAATCATTTCATTGTGCTGAAAAATGTTTATCTTGCTCTAAGTGCAAACAGCACAAACTCCCTCACCGCCCTAAGATGGTCAATTCCATGAAATCCACTCTTCAACTATTGCATATGGATCTTTTTGGTCCTGTTCAACCAATGGCAATAGGTCGAAAAGCCTATTGTCTGGTTATTATTGATGATTACTCGCGTTTCAGTTGGACTTTTCTGCTAGGTCACAAGGATGAGACATTTCAGTTTCTTATCAGATTTATTGTGTTGGTTGAGAATCAGATGGACAAACGAGTAAAGTGCATCAGAAGTGACAATGGAACGGAATTCTGCAACAAGGCTGTCAACGAATTCTGTCACAACAAGGGGATTCTTCATCAGTTCAGTGCACCCTACACTCCTGAACAAAATGGGGTGGCTGAACGACGGAATCGTACACTAGTTGAAGCTGCAAGAACCATGCTGTCATACTCCAAACTCCCTTTATTCTTCTGGGGGGAAGCCATTAACACTGCGTGCTACACTCAGAATTGCGTGTTGCTGAATAAAAGACTGAATAAGACACCTTATGAAGTCTTTTATGGAAACAAGCCAAGGGTTAATTTCTTCAAGACATTCGGTTGTCCTTGCACAGTGCTTCAATCTAATGTTGCCACAACTTCAAAATTTGCTGAAAAGGCAGATGAGTGCTACTTTGTAGGTTATTCCGCTAACAAAAGCGCTTATCGTGTGTTCAACAAGAAATCCCGAGTGATTTTGGAGTCCTACAACATCGATTGGCAAGAACTAAACCCTACCGATGCATACAATGGTCCTGATTGGATGTTTGATTATGAAGGCTTGTTCAGGCAGTTTCGAGGAATGTATGTACCATCTTCTGCGCCAGTGATGTCTCCTGATGTTTCTGCACCAACTCCGACAATTGTTGATCAATCAATCTTGATGCATGCTGTTATGAAAGGTCTGACAGACATACAGATTGCTGCACCTGCACCCGAACTTAATGTTCCACATATGGCTAATCAACCTGTCCCGGTAGTCAATGTGCAAACATCTTCAGAATCTACTGAAATACCCGCGGTCGAAGACACAGATGATTCAGACTCCGACTCATTTATGTCAACTGACAATGTTGAAGGCGTTCAGACCAATAAAGCGGCAGATCAACAAACCCACCAAACGAATACTTCCCCAGCTGTTGATCCAAGTATAGTTGAATCAGTTCCTACACCTTCCTCAGGTGAGGACGTTCATGGATCTGCAGAGGAAGCTGTTCAAAAGGATGTGCAGATTGACACCGTTCCCATTGGAAATTCTCGCAGCACCATCTCATCATCAGTTCCTGATTTTGTCGTACCTTTCTACGACAACCTATGGGAAGGCACCATCGCTCACGAACATTTGGTTGATCAAGAAGAAAACGCAAGGGATCCACAACTAAATGATGTTGTCGATGTGACTACGGTCTTTTGTCCCATAGAGAGCCTGACCATTGAACTGGAGGCAACACCAGTCGTGAGTGTCGAACCCACTCCACAATTACCGATCCATCGTCGACATCCGACTGAGAACATCATAGGCGATCCATCCGCTGGCATCCAAACGCGCAGCACTTCTGGTAACATAAACAGATGTCTTTTTGCCTGTTTTATCTCACAGGTAGAGCCCAAGGACTACAGAGTTGCTTCGAAGGAAAACTCTTGGGTTGATGCAATGCAAGAAGAACTGTTGCAGTTCAAGAAGCTAAACATTTGGAAGCTGGTGAAGGAACCAAATCACAAGAAACCAATCGGAACAAAATGGGTGTTTCGTAACAAGAAAGATGACAAGGGGGTGATCATCAGAAATAAAGCCCGATTGGTCGTACAAGGTTTTTGGCAACGAGAAGGACTTGATTACGGTGAAGTTTATGCACCTGTGGCCAGATTGGAAGCAATTCGTATCTTTTTGGCCTATGCGTCGTATATGAATTTCAAAATATATCAGATGGATGTGAAGACTGCTTTCTTGTACGGGAAAGTAAAAGAAGAAATTTATGTGAGCCAACCTCCAGGTTTTGTAGACCCAAATTATCCTGACCACGTTTACCGACTTGACAAAGCACTTTATGGTCTTCACCAGGCTCCTCGTGCTTGGTATGCTACACTGGCTGATCATTTAGTAAAGAATGGATACAAGAGAGGCATTGTTGATCAAACTCTCTTTGTCAAGAAAGTGAAGGATGATTTGATTCTTGTTCAAGTGTATGTTGATGATATTATCTTCGGGTCCACGAATGAGACTCTGTGCAAGGAGTTTTCTGAGATCATGCAAAAGCGATTTGAAATAAGTTCCTTAGGGGAGATGACTTTCTTCCTGGGCTTACAGGTTGAGCAAAAGACGGACGGGACTTTAATTCACCAAGAAAAGTACGATCATGACATTGTTCAGAAATTTGGATTCAAGGACTCAACTGCTTTTATGACACCAATCGCTACTCGTCCTGTTCTCACTCCTGATCCATCAGGAAAGCCAGTCGATCAACATCTTTATAGGTCAATGATTGGTTCCCTGATGTATCTCACTGCAAGCAGACCGGACATCATGTTCCCTGTTTGCCAGTGTGCCAGATATCAATCTGACCCAAAAGAATCCCACATGACTGCTGTCAAACGTATCTTCAGATACTTGGAAGGGAGACCACGTTTGGGTCTTTGGTACCCAAAGAATTCTCCCTTGGAACTTCATGCTTACACCGACAGTGATTATGGAGGATGCCACCTGGACAGAAAATCCACATCTGGTGGATGTCAATTCCTGGGAGATCGGCTGATCTCATGGCAGTGTAAGAAACAACTCACTGTGTCTACATCCATAGCCGAAGCCGAGTACATCGCCGCATCCAGCTGCTGCTCTCAAGTGATTTGGATCCAGCATCAGCTGCTGGATTACGGTTTGAATTTCTACGGATCAACGATCAAATGTGATAATGAGGTGGCCGTTGCTATTGTCAAAAACCCGGTCCAGCACTCAAAGACTAAGCACATAGACATCCGAATACATTTTATTCGTGATTGTTATGATCGTAAGCTTGTCGACATAAAACGAGTCCATACTGATTTTAACTTTGCTGATATCTTTACAAAAGCCTTCTGTCGTGCCCGACTTTTGTTTCTCGTTGAGTCATTGGGCATGATCTCCTTTCAGTAAATTTTTATTGTCTATCTTTTAGTTTAAAACTGTAAATATTTTTCAAATATGTCACACTTTTAGAGGGAGAAAATGAGTTAACTCTAACTCACCAAAAAGACTTTAAATTTACTTTCAGTAAAACAAAACCAAGTCATTTGACTTAACAAAAAGATGTTAATTTTATAATTTAAAGAAAATTCAAAAAGAATTGTCCCGTTTAGAGGGAGCTCCTGCTTAGAGGGAGTCAGAAAATTAAAATTTTCAAATTTTTGAGAATTTGATCCGACTATATGGAAAATGATAGTACATTGGTTTGTAATAACTCTAGCGCGTTAAAAGAATAGAACAAAAGGCTTCAAGGTCATTCATTGATGTGTAGGTAGGCTTGACAAACAAGTAAGTGTCAAGTGATATAAACTTGAATTCTTGCCGGTGCTAGTGGATATACGAGTATGAAGCGGTTGCATGATTCAGTGTAGTCATATTTATGAAGGCAAAAAATGTAAGTACACATGTCATACCCAAGCCTCTCTTTACCTGACCACAGTCGTCTTATGAAAGTCAGTGTCAATTTTCATTGAGTCAAGTAAAGCGTCAAAAAAAAAAAAAATTTCAAGAAAAAGAGTCAGTTCTAGGAATTTTAACTTCTGCTTTATTTCTTCATTTATTTTGATTCAAGCCTTGGATTTTCTCTGCGCGATAATATGGTATTATCCGACCTGATTGTTAAGGCCCTGAATCTTCTGCTTTGTTTTATTTTCTTTCTTTTGTTCAAGCCTTGGACTTTCTCTGCGCGATAATATGGTATTACATGACCTGATTGTTATGGCCTGAACTTCTGCTTTATTTTAATCCCTCTAGATTGAGTCAAGTGTGCAAAGCACAAAGTGTCATATGTATTGTGTACTGTGTACAGTAAGTCAGTCTGTTAATAAGTGTACTGTGATCAACTAAGAAAGGTTTAAGTCAAGTTGAGGTGATATGTTAACACAAAGAAGGCCTGAGATATGACGAAATCAGTAACATGTCCGATTGAGTGGGGACCACATAAGTACCGTGCCAAATTGTACCTAAATTGTATCACTTTTGGCATCAAAACACTTGTCAGGTTGAAAAGAAGGACAATATCTACAGTCAATGATGAACTTGTGTCACAATAACTTCATAATGGAAATGCAATATAGAGCTTTGCAAATTAATATGATTCCATATCGCGATCATTCTTTGAAAATTAATCAAAGAAAGTACTATGCAAATTAATTTAATATTATTATTATTTTTGTTTTTTTTGTTTGTTTAATTTTAAATTTTATTTAAATTTTTTTTCTTTTATTATGTTGTGTTTTGACAAAAGAGATCGATCGTGCAAATGTTAACAGTTATGGACCAACAAAAGAAAATTTTATAAACAATTTAGTGCTTGGATTCGGTGGGTAAATGTTTTTCGGGTTTGAAAATGCAAATATTGTTAAAAACCGAGGACTGAGAGTGCATTTTCGGTGAATACTCACGATGTTTTGACCTTATCGCGAGATAGGCTGACCCTATATATAAGGGAAACCTAAAATCTCTTTTATTATTCACCAAAATATTTTAACTTTTCACTCTCCTCTCTCTCTCTCTCTCTAATCTTCAAACACAAACCCAGATTTTTCTTCAAATCTTCAAAGCATCCGGTCCTCAATATTACAATTATGCCGTTGAATCCAGTGTATCCACCTTCGGTATAACATCAAAACTTCATAAATCATTCATCTTCATATTTTCTGGGTTCTTATGGATTGAGACGACGGTTCAAATGAGACGTCGGATCAATTCATAATTGATCTTCATATGCAATTGGTTCATCTGATAAAGATTAATCTGTTTTGGACTTGTAAAACTTGAGTATCATCATTATTTATTAGTGTTAGGGTTATTTGTACAAAGTTTGTAGATTTAAGTTTTTGTTCATCAGTTCATAGGACAAATTGACCTAGAAATCATAAGGGCTTCAAGTTCAAACCCTCTAGAAACCCATTTTGCTTAAAGGCGATCTTGAGTAAAGTGAGAAGTGGCTAAAAGGGACTAAGTACAGGTTTTTCGATTGAAGGGTTTTTCGCTTCGCTTGACCATGCGAAGCGAAACACTTTCTGTTTCGCTTCGCTTGACCATGCAAAGCGAAAACACTTTCTGTTTCGCTTCGCTTGTCCATGCGAAACGAAACTCTTTCTCATGAGAAAAACTCATACTTAGAAAATTTTTCAGAAATTCAAACACAATGCAACTGATCTGTTATCTCAAGCACACTGTTTGAAATTGTTGACTGATCATAACTTGATCTTTGTATCTTTTGTTCCTATTAACTTGTAATTTGGCTGAAGTTAACTTATTAACTTATTATATCTAGAATGTACATAATGCTAAATCTAACTTATCTAATGTATAAATTATTAATATCCATGTAAATATCTAGTTTGTCTTGGTCTGACTTAATGATGATTCTCATGATCTTTTGTTTTTAAATTTCAGGGTCATAACAACTTTTGTACTCTAGCGTTGCCTAAAGCAAAGGGTGACAAGGTTTTTACTCCTATAGTCAAGGGGCTCAGGCAATTGCCCCTTTCATATGCCATCACCGCAGATCCAGCAATCTACTACAAGTGGATCTTAGATTTCTGGGCATTCGCCAAAATTGCTGACGATTCTATGTCCTTCACCACGACAGTTGCCAGACAAGAATTAACTATCATAGAGGAGGATATTAGAAGGGTGCTAAAGATCGACGACCAGTCTGATTACAAATATGAGAGAGGAAATAAGAAGATGTTGGAAGAATTCGTTACCCAAATAAGGTATGATACGGAATGGAAAAGTTTAGAGAAGAGCCATCTGTCACCGTATTGGAGATTCCTCTTCCACATCATTACACACTGCTTCATAGATATTCGAGGCGTTTTGACAGCATGAGCACAGATTGGGTTCGAGTCATGTACGCACTGACCAACAAAGAGAAGTTTAACTACTCACGACGTATATTCTTGTGCATGCTCGCAAATATCAAGAGTGAGGCCACATGGTTGATGTACCCAAGATTTGTGCAGTTATTATTGGATGATATGATCCCAGACATTCAACGGCTGGGAGACAAGAAGTCAAAAGACAAGAAGTCACACCCCGAGCCATTTCACGTTCACGAGATCAAGATGTCAGTATTTGGCGTGCTGTTGAGCACCAAGGGCAGAGGTCATCAATACACTGGACCACGACCTGGGCCCAAGTTTGGATTGTTTGAAGACACAGAGCCTGCTGGGGATAAGGCATCTGAAGAAGGAAAAGGTGATGCAGAACCGGTAGCTGAAGGAGGTCAAGATTCGTCCGATGAGCCGGCCGAAGATAGAACAAAGGCCAAACATGATTTGAAGAGAAAGATAGCAGAAAAGGGCAAAACAATAGAGCTTGAGGAGGAGGAGGAGGAAGACCAGCCGCCCCTAAAGCGTTTGAGGAGACATGAAGACTCCCAGAAGTTAACCAAATCTCATGTCACGTCTCCCTCACAAGACAAGCCCACATACCAACCAAAAATTACCAAAGAAGCCCTAGATCAAGCCCTCAAATCCTTAGATGTGACCAAAATACAAATCCCTGCCCTCAAACCAACTAAAACCAGAAAGAAATCCAAAGCCAAGAAAACCAAAACCCTACTCCATGACTCACCTGATTCCTCACCTGAACCCTCACCTACAGACCGACCAATTCCAACTTTCCTACCCCAAATACCTTCCTCACCACACTCACCACCTCAACAACAACCTCACCCTGAACTTACCCAAGCCTCAACACCACCTTCACAGCCAACATCATCCATATTCACTTCCTCAGTTTTCAGCTCCCCAATTCAAACTACAAGCATATGGAGCAAAACCGTCCTTACTTCACCTACCCAAACCATCACACCAACTACCACACAACCAACACCACTCACCACTATAGCCTCACAAATCCTCACTCAAGCCATCACCCTACCCCTGCCAACCACTTCACCACCGATAAAAACCACAACCCCACCATCCACCATTATCTCTCCCAAACCGATCTCACGAGGGATGTCTGCGACACCTCCAGTATACGCTATCCTAGATAGGATCGTCGCACTGGAGGAATCAAACGCCAAAAGGGCAGAACGAGAGATTGCCCCTCCTCAAGCTTATCAAGGAGATGAAGCAAAGGGCTCTAGAGGACGAAAAGGAGAAGGCGGCCCTAAAGGAAAGGATACGGGTGTTGGAAGAGCAAAACGTAGCAAGTGATGAAGTTGCTGAAAATCAACGGTTATTGACCAATACCTTCCACACCCGCATCCAAAATCTTCAAACTTTGATGAATCATGAGGCGTCCGAGAATGCTAATCTGAGAGCCGATCACGCTATACTTGGAGATCGATTGGGCACACTTGAAAGAAATTTACCAAGTGTTAGTGGTCTCAGAACAAGGATTAACAAGAAAATTGAAGATGCCACAAGAAGGTGGGATGTTGAGAAGGAAGCTACAAACTCACGAGTTGCTGAATTGAAAAATCAACTCGCTTCCTCCACCTCTCTTGAATTGCTCAGATCAGACATGGAAGCCATCAAAGAAAGATTAAAAGATCAAGAGCGTCTGAATGAGCTATAGCTCAAAACAAATGAAGAGATGGTAAGCAAATACCAAGTAGCCTCAGACCTGATGGGCATTCAGGAAGACGAATTTCATGGTCTGGAGGATAGGCTTGATGCTATTTTTAGAACTTGGAGAAGGTCTGGTGAGACTTCTCAAGTTAGTGGATCGCAACCAGCCGCAGGTCCTTCTGTGGCCATGCGAGGAGTATCGGTTGTTGTGTCAGAAGCAGAGGCGACTGTTGGTCGGTTAGTACAACAAGGCGGCCAATCTAGCGGCGCTGGTGGTGGATATGATGGAGACGAAGAGGATGATGGAGACGAAGAGGATGATGATGATGAAGAAGATGACGACATCGATGACGTACATGACAGTTTTGATGATGATGATGACGATGGTGGCAGCGGTGGTGGAGGAGATGGAGGAGCCGGGACGGCAGGAGGTGGAGGTGGAGCTAACACTCGATCACCTCCACAATCTCAACATGATGCTCAAGACCCTGCTAACCCCGGCTCAGCCAGTAAAGTCAGAGAGGATGATTCGATACTTGACAGGTTATACAAAGATCTCATCTCTCCGACAGACAATACAGGTGTAATCGCTGACTTTATTAATGCAGGTATAAGCTTTGAGGAGTTCATAGAGGGAACTGAAAAGGAAATGGCGGTGAATGAACAAGAAGATGACATCAATTACTCGCCAAATCCAAATACTCCTCCTGCTCAAGCTTCGGAGGCTCCTGCAACAGCTCCTGTCCCTGCACCACCACCAAAGAAGAAGCGTAAGACACATATCATCACGGATTGTGCGTCTGCCCGCGTGCTTAACTATCCATATCACGATGACTCGCTGATCGTATATGCTAGATATGATCAACGAAATAAAGTTTGGGCCATCAGACGCTACAGCGGGGATCTTATTTATCTTACTCATCACAAGCTGAAGACTCTACCTGAGCTTGATCTGAATTACTTTCAGAAAGCTTTAGGTCCTGGTGCTACTGGGAGTACGCTGGAAAGTTGGGTCCCGACTTACCTGCAGCGTCAATCGAAAGTCAACTACAAAGACTTCGAGCCAAATAAGGGTCGCAGATACCGGAACCCAAGAGAAATAGACCCGGCTACCGGAGAGCCTCGCAAGATATGGAGATACAAGGCGCCCAAAGAATGTCACGAGATCTATCATGGCGAGCCTTATCTTCCCAACACTCTCCGAGATTTCATTGTTTGGGAATTTGATAACAAAACCGGCGAGGCCGTTATTCACTGCCGTGGTATGCACGAGATCAGAGTGTTTGACGAGCATGAGCTTATGGGACTGATGTGAAGAAGTTCTACAAGAAGCCGCTGGGAACCGTCGAGGATATAGGCCGTCAGAATACCGACCGGATAGTGGAAGCCTTCAACAAGTTCGTGCGTAGACTTGTTGAACTTCCACTGATCGAGGACGAATGCCTGATTTACGACACCGACGGGTTTCAATACTAAAGACTAGAGGGAGATTGTTAGTCCCATTTTGTATATTTAGTCTTTTGTATTGTTTAAGTTATATGTTTGGGCCTACGGGTCATTTTGTATATTGTTGGGCCACGGTCCATTGTAAAGAAGCCCATTGGGCATTTGACATATCATACTTCTCATGCATGCTTCCCTATAAATAGGGAGCATGCCATGAGAAGCAAGGTTGTTGAAGTTTGATATACATAAGAAAACCTTTTGCAAGATCTCTATTACTTTCTCTCTCTCTAACTTCTACTATCCGTGACTGAAAATAAACTCAAGATCCGAGACCTCTTGGTTGCTTAGTGTGATTTCCGCTAGCACTAAGTTAGGTTGATCCAAAGACGTTGTTTGATCCACCCGACTTGGGACCTACAGATTCTTTTGACAAATATGTAGAAGTAGAGCGACCTGGAGCTGATATTAACGGATATCAGGTTAGAATCATTTCTTGAATTTATTAATTTACATATTTTGTTATTTAAACATTTGGGCTTTTGCAATTCAATCATGTGTTGTCCTTCATAGGATGCAAAGAAGGGTGTTCTGTTCGTCGATTTCCCCCCGGTTCTAGTATTGGAGTTAAAACGTTTCAGATACGATGATTCCATGCAAGATACAATGGTGAAGGTCAGTAACTTTGAGCCTTATGACATGGTTCAGTTTATGTGAAGGCCGTGGTTGATATACTTCCGAGTACGTTTGTTGATTCTTACAACAATAACCTTGTACCTCAACCACTGGAATTAAAGGAAGTACCATATTATTGTTAGAACTAACTTGTGAAAAAACAGGCCCCTTATTTGAACTTTTTGTTGTGAAATTATTCAATTGGACAGATAAACAACCGCTATAGATTCCCCTTACAACTTGATCTTGATAGAGTGGATGGAAAGTATTTATTGCCCCTGGCAGACATACGTGTTCGCAATCTTTACACTCTTCACAGGTATCATAATCTAGTTGAGTATTTTCCATCAAGTTCATTAGAGATGAAGTAACTTTAGTAAATAAGTCGTCGTAAGATAGCATAACATAGTAACTAGTTATATTAGTTCTAGAAACAGTTAGAAAGCAAGCCAAAATGATAATTATTCAAATTATGGAAATATGCAGGAAAAACCATAACTATGCTAACTTTTGTGAATAAGTTGGCTTTTATTTTATTAGAGTCTGAATGTTTCAGTCCTATGTTATTTTTGCAGTGTTTGGGTTCACGGCAAGGGAGCGCGTGATGAAGGACATTATTTTGCCTATATCAGGCCGACGCTCTTTGATCAGTGGTATGAAATATCATGCGTTTTGCAGCTACTACTGATTTCGATCTAAAAATACATTCATTCATACATACATAATAATTACATACATGCATACCATATACATATAAATGTTGGTATTCAGTGAACAACACAATTGATAATGATTGACCAAAGTAACACACACAAACTTTCAATCTTGATTTCACTAATTTCATCCTATTTGTTTACAATATGAACCGATGTTCCAAACCAGCACAACGTTTGGACATGACTGATTACATGTTTACAATATCAACACTTGACATTAAGCTATAAATTTAGTTTAATACTTCCAATAAAACATACAGATATAAATGCACAGGTATATGCACACACACACAATCTATCAAATGCTTATTTAATGCGTTGGCTGAAGTTAATATGTTGCAGGTTTAAATTTGATGATGAACGTGTGACCAAAGCAGATATGATGAGTGCATTGTATGAACAATATGGAGGCAAGGAGGTGATTTGGTGGATGATATTGATTTATTAATTAGCATGCACTTAAACTTATATATGATTCATGAATTTATGTACTATTGTGAAATAGGTAGACCAAACACACCCATTTTATTATACAAAGAATTCAAATGCATACATGCTTGTGTATATACGCGAAAGTGAGAAGGCTAAAATATTTTGTAATGTGGATGAGATGGATATGGCCGAACACCTTTGAGTAAGAGTTTTTATTAATAAATTTGGTATTCTTATTAGTTTTTTGTAATCTTACTAAAGAATAACATTGAACCCTTTTATCTTTCAGGTAAGATTAAAAGATGATGAAGCGCATTTGTGTACAAAAATAAAGGTCTAAATTTCCAGTGTTGCTCTCGTAGAACTACTATTTGAGATTCATGAAATGATCATTACTTACCTTGCAATATGATGAAACTAGGTTATTAGTGATAGGGATATTTATAAACACATTGGGAAACAAATATATTTTGATCTAGTTGATTTTGATAAAGTTCGTTGTTTTCATATCCTAAAACATACCTCTTTTGCTCTTTTCCAGGTACAATATTTGGTTTTTATATATCATACATAGTTCAAATTGTGTTTTGTGTTGTGCTATTTTTTTAAATATGAAGATCTGAAAATTTTGCAGGAGGAATTTGCTAAAGAAACGGGTGTACCAGTGCGACGCCAGCAATTTTGGCTGTGGGAAAAACGCCAGGGTCCAACCTATCGCCCTTATCGTCTATTGACACCTCTGGAAAAAGCTAGGACTGTATGCACTTTTTGAGCTCTGCTTAAATTTGGTTTAATAGGTGTTGATTAGTTAAATAAATAAACTAAGTACGTTAAATATGGCAAAAGAAAAAAAGGTTTCACGAGTTGATTGAACCCTCGTCGAATCAATCATCATTCGTATTGATTTTCAGAATCATATTTTAGTGAATCTATGATATTTTAGTGAATCTATGATAATGAATCATACTAAAGGGTCTAAACCAAATTTATTGCGAATGTACATAAACTGGCCACACAAAATCTGATGTGAAGGCACTATTTATGCTACTAATCAATGAATAATATCATATGGCCCTGGTGTGACATCGTTGATCAATTAATTTCACATGAATCTCTATGGATCAAGATCAACGTCACTAAGATCTTTCAGTCGTAACTAACGGGCAATTAAGTTGCAATTAAACTTTCCGAAGAGCGAAATTTATGCATTTATATAGGAATAAACCAAATCCTTGTCTTAGGGTTTTGTCCTTTCATTATGATTTGGTAATTGTTGTCTAATTCAATGTGATTTAGGTTGAATACATAAGAAAATTCTCAAGCAGGAATAGATTAAACGCCGAGCTTCATTTATATCTTGAAGTAGACATTGGATGGGTAAGATCTCAGTGATAGCTTTTTATTTTTAATAGTTGCTATCCATTTAATTTTCTTTTGTATAGTAACACACAGAGTGCTTTGTTGTAAATTTGGCTGGTTGCCTGATCAATGCAGGACCTGCTGCCATTCCCTCCACCGGAGAAGCCGATTCTTCTTTTCTTTAAACTTTATGATCCTGTAAAAGAAAAGTTTCGGTATCTACCCTCACTCTATATATAATAATATGATACCATATATATACGCATATACAGCATCATGTTATCATATACTATTACATCCTCAAACTCACATACTGCATATATACAATACGGAATCAGCATTAATTATTGTTTTTAACAAGCAGGTTTGTCGTGCACCTCGCCGTGAAGGCTACTGGAAAGCTAGGTGACATAGTGTCAACGCTAGAAGGACTGGCTAGCTTTAGAGAGAGTGTTGAAATAGAACTGTTTGAGGTCAATATATATATATATATATATATACGGGTTGGATTAAACACAAATTAAATTAACGTGCTAACTGTGAGAATCAAGTAATACAATTATGTGCACAACATAGTATAATTATAGTGTAGTGTAATTACACTACGATGTAATTATGTAATTATTACATAATTACACTACTTGATTCTTATAGTTAGCACGTTACTTTAATTTGTACGTTAACTTTCTCCTATATATATATATATATATTTCAAAAAAAATGTTACGTTGAGTTATTTCGAGTTCTTAAAACTCAAAGCGGTTCTCATTTGAAATCTCCCATATATATATATATATATATATATATGGTTAGGTTAAAATAAAAACCCGGCCACTTGAGTTGTGAAAATTCTAAAAACTCATTCTCAACCACATGTTTTTAATTAAAGTTTGAATCTTGTGGTCCACAATTAAAGTTAATAAAAAATGTAAACATATATATATAACATTTTCTCTCTTCTGAAAACATGTATAAAAATTAGTAAAAAAATATTAAAAAATAGAAAAAAAATATTTTTTTTTTATTTTTCGATATTTTGTATTAAATGTAACAACATATATTACATGTTCAAAAAAAAACAAAAAAAAAATGATATTACATAGGGTTTTCACAACTCAAATGAGTTTTCATTTATATATATATATGTGTGTGTGTGGTTTCCACATTTTGTTATATTTTAATTTAATCTTTACCTTCATCAAGTTTCATGCAGGAAATGATTTCTGCACCCTTTGTCTTATGTCTACTCCTTGACAAGAATCATACTTTTGAAGAAAGCCAGGTATTAATGCAACTCTTTGTTTGTGGTTTATAATTGTTTATTCATTTGATCATCATTTTGTAATAATTATCTAATTTGTATGTCTTTCTAGCTTGGAGATGGGGACATTATTTGCTTCCAGAAAGTTGTTCCTGATGAAATTAGAGAAACATTACGTTTTCCTGATGTTCAATCTTTTATGAAACATGCTCGGGTTCGTCAGGTAATTTGCAACAGGTTTATTCTTATTTAGTAGCAATTTTTTTACTTTCTGATATTTAGTTCTATTTGGTTTAATTGTTTATTTTGTCTGGATGGTGAACAGGACATTGGAGACTCTTAATTTTCGGAAGCATGCTGATAAACGGCTATGAAGGAGTCATGTGCATTTGATGTCGAGATATTTTTCTGCTACTATATTTGAATAAAGTTTATCGGCTAGTTTGTATTTGTCCGGGGTTTTTCTGTTTGATTGTTATTCGCTTTTGTTCCTCCTATTTAAGAGCAAGCTAGCTAGTCTTGTTTCTTTTATGCTAAGCAGTCCAATGATAAAAATCGAGCGAACCCTTTGTGTTCAATTGTTTGTGAGATTTGTTCTTATGCCTAACATTGTTGCATTAGAGCACAGTGTGTTATAATTTTTGAATTGCAAGCACATGATCTTCACACAAATCAATATCTGAACCAATTAGCGCATTACCAACACCAGATCCCTGAGTTTAAAGGCATGGGTTATGAGTACTGGAGTATTTGGACAAAGGCTATCCTGCAATCTTGATCTGTAGGAGCTAGTGGATACTGGTATCAGTGAAAATGATCCAAATAAAACTCGTACTTTCAACTAGACGTGCCGGACTGTATAAAGACAAAGTCAAAAGTCTAGAAAGAATAAGCTGTGTTGCAAAGCCAGCCCAAAAGTCTTGAGAACTGAAGATACAAAAATACTGCGTAATTATTGAATTGACGAGCCATAAGTTCACGTCTTTTATGAGTTGAGCCCGAGCTTCCTAAAATAAAAAAAGCCAATTCAATTTAATCTGACTTATTTAACTTCAAGCCCAAATTTGACATCTGAAAATATATATAGGATAGTTGAGTGAATGCACTGACTGATTTATATGTGCTGCAGAGCACACTGCAGTTATTATACATGGAATATGAGGCACACACTTACATACATAAAATTAAGATCCATACATTTAAATATGACTATTTCAAACCAACAAACTTACAAGGTAATACACACAGTAAAAGATGCATACATATGTAATATGACTATTAAATCAACAAAAAAGGAGATACATGGAATAAAATATGGTAACTAAAAGACAACATATTTCTTATTATTGGGAGAAAGAACACAGTTCTTTTGTCCCGTGCTACATACATATATACCATACCATCATCATTTGACTCTTGATTACTTCAATCATCCCTTATTTCAGGCATTAGGTGGTGGCACTGCTATTAAAGTGTTACTAATATAAGAAACGATATATAGATAAATTGCACAATTACATTGTATTTTATATACTACAACAATATAGATATGCACGCATTGGCGAAGCTTAATGGAGCCCCCCCCCCCCCTCTTTTGCTCAGTAATGTAAATTTACCGTTTTCGTCCGAAAATTTTGAGCTCGCCCCTGCTTACAAAAAAAATTTAGACGTATTGACTATTGCCCAAACCCCCCGATACATAATGTGCAAAAGAGTAGTATAATCAGCAATAGTTATCGCATATTATTAATAAACAAATGACCATTTTTCTAAGAGGGTGTTTGGCCTAGCTAATTTAACCAAGCATATAATTTTTTTAGGTTTTTTTTTTACAAAATAAGCTTAATTTGGTGTTTTGTTTAGCTTTTTAAGCTTATGCTTATAAGTTTATATAAGCTAATTTGAAGAAGCTTACTTGAAAATGGTTTTTTAGCTTATTTGAAGAAGTTTATTTGTGTAAGGGTGTAAGTTACTCATTTGCCCTCAAATGGTGGTGGATTAATAATTATTGAAGCTACTTATTTATGTAACAAATTAAAGAATGATGAATTTAACAACTTATTATCAACTTGTAGAATATAAGCTAATCTAAACACTTGAAAAGAGCTTATCAAATAATAGAAAATAAGCTATAAGCTATATTTTTTTTTAAATATAAGCATAAACCAAAAAATAAAAGCTAGGCCAAACACCCCCTAATTGTCACCTCTCGATCCATTCCAACACCTCCAACAGCCGTAGGCAGGTGGTGGTGGAGTCGCCGCAATTCCTACTCTTGCGGCTGGTTGTGGTGGTGGAGTCGCCGCAATTCTTACTCTTGCTTGAGCAACGGTCATCATAGAAGAAATGAGGGCAAAGGAAAGAACAATTGCTAAGAAAGAAGCAACAACATTCTTAAATCTCATCTTCATTTTTTTCAAATGATATGTAGCATTTGTTTCATATATATATATATATAAAGAGAGAGAGAGAGGGGGGGGGGGGAGAGAGAGATTTCTTGTTATAAATTTGGCAAGTAATATTTTTTTTCTTTCTATATTAAAGAAAAGAAAAAGAAGATGACGGAAAAGTCAAAAAGGTGATTGTTTTGTTTTTGTGTTTTTCTTTTCTTTTTTTTTTGAAGAATTCAAAGAAAAAACAAAACAAGTTGGATTTTTTTTTTTCAACAAGTTTGGGTGAACATTGATTATTTTTATTTTGGTTTGAACAAACGGGTTCAATTTAAAGTTCCTGCTATACGAGTTAAACAAACTATATATGCCTTGACCAAGGTTTTGAATTGAACGCATGCTTGTGTTTTGATTTGAGAACAAAAGAAGACAAAGGAAGATTGATGTTCGCTCGATCAGATGACCAGATCACAGCCAAAGGAGCGGTTATGCGGGTTCATACAACGAATGGAATGGTCAGGGACCGGGTCACGTAGGACGTCGAGTTCGAGAGAGCTGGAAGAACACATCAGTGGATAAAAGGAGTTTTGAGAGGTCAAGAACGTGATGATGAGGGTCAAGATGTTTGTGAAAGTCATGATGGTCAAGATCGTTGGTCAAATCATACTCATATTGGTCAAAAAAGACAAGTTGGAAGGAAAAAATCCGCTTATTTAGAGTCGGAAAATCGTAATCAATCAGATAAACCTTTTGTAAGTTCATCATATGTTATCAATATTTTACACAAAAGAATAATTTATCTATTTTTATTCTATTTTGGACACGCTAATTAGTTCAAATTCAAAAGTCTTCGCCGACAATTAATGTTAATGGTTGTGATTTGTGAAGGTAAATTACCAAGAAAATTGAGGCATGGATGAATAATTGAATATGATGGACCATGGTCGACGTAGTCTCACATCATACGCTGCAAAGACTTAATGCATCTGTGCATAAATTATTATACTGAAACATTGCGACTTGCGAGTCATCTTCACAAACAATACAATGAATATTAATAAGAAAAGGTTTAAAAATTTTATAAAAATCGATGATTCTCATAAAGAAAACGTACAAAAAGATGGATTAATACAGACAAGACGATTTTGATCGACAAGTTTATCGAAATAGTCTTTAACTTTTGAGTTAATTACACAGATGATCTCTTAGTCTCTATCTGCTTATTTTGCATTCTTAATCCCCAACTCTAAGGAATTGCAGGAGCAACTGTTTGAAAACCAGTAGCACATAGGATCAAGCTAAAATCATAACAAGAACAAATAATATAAAAAAATCCTACTAAAAGTTGGGCTAATTTAAGGTTGTTATAGACAAATTTATTCGTATTAAATAAAACTTTGTTCAATTACTCTTTAAATATATCTAATATAATATATATAATAAAACATATCTAATTAATATTATCTTATCTTACTCTTCTAATAAAGTAAAATAATGAGGACTAGGTGTTAAACCTACATTCAATTGGGAAAATTCTCAAAATAGCCTATGTACAAAATGAGATTCCAACTTTGTCCCCTAAACTTAATATTTTCAAAAATGGCCCTCTCTAACTCATTTTTTACCATGTATTAGGAAATATAACGCGTCTTTGACGACATGTTAGCATAACATGTCGTCAAAGAAGCGTTGAATTTCCTAACACATGGTTAAAGACACTAACACGTCGTCAAAGACACGTTAGATTTCCTAACACATGGTTAAAGATGAGTTAGGCCTCCAAACACGTAGTCAAAGATATGTTAACATCAAACGCGTAGTCGAAGATATGTTAGCTTTTTTGTTTGGTTTTTTAATATTATATTTTTATAACTAGTTTAACTTATATTTGTTTTTCTTTTATAACTTTTAATATATAAAAGTTTTATATTATTTCGAATATACCGATGAGACATGCTTACTTTTACCTACTGACCGACATAAACTAACTCAAACTCGAGCCGTGCCAAATCAATATCGAAATATTCAATAAAATTTGATCCCGCTCGGTTTTAAATAAAATTTATGTCGGCCCGTAGATAAAAGTAAATATTTCTCGTCGGTATATTCGAAATAATAATATTTTATATATTAAAAGTTATAAAAGAAAAATAAATATAAGTAAAACTAGTTATAAAAATATAATATTAAAAAACAAACAAAAAAGTTAACATATCTTAGACTACGCGTTTGATGCTAACATATCTTTGACTACGTGTTTGGAAGCCTAACTCATCTTTAACCATGTGTTAGGAAATCTAACGCGTCTTTGACGACGTGTTGGCTTCTTTAACCATGTGTTATGAAATCCAACACGTCTTTGACGACGTGTTATGCTAACTGATGTTTGAGTATTTTCTATATATATTAGTGTGTTAATTATGTAGTTTTGTTTAGTATATTATTAGAACTTTGGTACTTCATACGTGCTTTTGTATTTCAGGTCATTGATCGTTAAAGATGCTAAATTGGAGACTTGTACAAGCATGAAATGATATATCGGGAATACCGGAGCATAAATTGAAGTCTTAGGAAGTGTTAGAAGGATTCGGGAGGAGTTTGGATGAGAAACATAAAGCCGATGCTAAAACAGAACAAGATGGGTTCACAAAAAGAGACCAGGAAGTAAAACGAGCATATCCTGAGCTAGAAAATGAGTTACGGAACCCATAATATATGAATTTTGGGTTTCTCGATGAGAGGAATCCAAAAATGAGGTTACCTACAATCGCGTAGCGCGATGGGATGGTCATATGACCATCTCGCTACGCGATGGTCCGCACAGACGGGAAAGTTAGGGTTTTTATGTTATATTCGTTTTGACGACCCCAGAGGCCATTATTCACTATCCAGACGATTTTTAGAGCAGCAAGGAGGAGAACCATTGATCCCAATCATCTCAAGGCCCCGTACATGATTCTATCCATCATAACCGAAGCCCGAGAGATGCCGAGACGCGACTAGATCCTTCGAATCATACCCGGGATGTATAGTTTGTAATCTTTCAGTTATTTTCTCATGTACTAGAACGATTGATTGTAATTATTTTGATGTTAATTTATGAGTATTGATGTCTAGTATTATTGTGCACAATGTCAGTTTAGGTTTATTTTGATTAGAACGATTAGTGTGCCAGTTGCTATGATAATTGCTTATAGGATTGTTTGACCTGTTAATTGTGAGAAAGCATACGTTTGCCCTTAGTTGAGTCACACTGGCATGGACCGTTTGATAACCAGTGCCATGTCTTAGCGAGCGTGGATGCCTAAAGTTTAACTGGTTAGTCTGTCTGTAGTTGACACAGGATAGTTTATCTGTTATGTACATGAGTTTGCTATTAGTTTGTTTATTTGGATTCCCAGGTGTGATTTGCTTTGTCTGATTGATTGAATACTTGATTACTTGTTTGATTATTATAAAACTCAATTTCATTTGCTAGTGTGATCAGCACTTTGATAGAATTCACTTCATAATATTAGGAATAAGTTTTATTGCACACTGACCACATACTCCTCGTGGTTCGACACCCTACTTACTTTGACTAGTTTAAGGTGATTAGAACACTGATTTACTTGGTTTTGACTAGATAGCGACAGTCTAGCATCACTGACATGTCGTCAAATACGCATTAAATTTCCTAATACATTGTCAAAGATGAGTTAGAGATGGCCATTTTTAGAAATATTAAGTTTAGGGGACAAAGTTGGAACCTCATTTTGTAGATGGGCTATTTTGGGGATTTTCTCTCATAGTATTCTAATCTCTTGTGGTATTCATTCTAGCTAGCTAACAATGAGTCATGATTCAAAACCATTTTGGTAAATGGTTTATAAAATAGTCAAGAAATTAAAAGTAAAATGTTGACTGAAAATCAAACAAGTAGAAAACAGACAAGAACAATCTTTTTTTAGGGTTGGTTAATTCTTTCGATATCAATTTTCTTCCCATAGACACTATATGTTGCATCAAAGTAACTAGCAGACGTGGTATAAAATTGTTAATATTGGATGACGATGGTAATACCTGTGATAAAACAACAAATGTTGTATATAAAGAGATTTTTACTAATTTATAATATGAAAGTTTAGACTTCTTATTTTTTTGTACTATGTATTTCATTTCTTTTGTACCTTTAATTTTGTTCGTTTATTAATAGCGATCCTTATTTAATTTTTTTAAGTCGATAAATCCCGTGTAATGCACGTGTTTAAAAGCAACTAATTAAAAAATTAAAATGCATTCAAATTCCGGTTCGGGTTGGTTTCTATGGCCAGTTTTCAGTATAAACCGCAAACCAAACCATTCGCTATGGTTTAAAACTTTTGAAACTGATCGACCAAAAGTAAAAAACCAACCGCAAAGCCAAACCAATAACCAGCTTCAAAGGTTTCAAACCAATAATCGGCTTGAAAGGTTTCAAACCAAACAATGAACACCCATAAATTTATTTGTTACCAAGATTACCAGAGTCTACGTTAAGCATCTCACAGGCAACTCTCAAAGTAATTTATATAATATATGATTGTAACCCATTTACTATTTTACTATAATCTATTTTTTCTTTGATTTCTTTCTTTTGTAAACTAGCTTAAAATAATAAATAAATAGATAGATAAATGCATGGCTATGATGATTTCGGCTTCCTCAATGTTTAAGTTCTTATATAATTTTTATTAAAGCAATCAATCAATCAATCAATCAATCATGCCCAGTAAAATCCCACCGACAGCAAAGTTATAAGTAGGGTCTGGGGAGGGTGGGATGTAGGCACACCGTACCTCTATCCAAAGGAATAAAGAGGTGGCTTCTAGAGAGACCCTCGGCTCTAAGTACATGTGTATGAAGCAAAATAAAGGAAATCAAAGTTTAACAGTTATATAAAAACTACTACTAATTATAATAATATTAATAATAAGATCACAGTTTGACAGCTATATAAAAGCTAATAATAATTATAATAATAATAATAATATATGTAAGGGAAATACCATTATGGTATGTGACCTAAATAAGTTAAGTCTAAGCCCTAAGGTATTAAATTCTCTCTAAAAATCCTTAACTTTAATTATACTTCTCCACGAATTCCTATCCTCAACCATGTCCTCAGAGAGGTTTAGGTCTATCAAATCATGCCTAATCCTCTCATCCCAAGTCAATTTCGGTCGTCCTCTACCCATCCTCCCCTCTATAGTAATGTTTTCTATGGATCTAACAGGATTCGTCGTCTGTCTTCTCTTTACATGTCCAAACCATCTCAATCTCCACTCTCTTATCTTGTCTGCTATGTTCGCCACCCCTAATCTCTCGCGAAACACAACGTTTCTTATTCGGTCTAGCCTTGTGTGCCCACACATCCAACGTAGCATTCTCATTTCTGCTACCTCCATCTTCCGCACTTGTGCCTTCTTGATGGCCCAACAATCTGTTCCATATAGCATTGCAGGTCTAACTGCCACCCTATAGAATTTTCCCTTTAGTTTAGTCGGGAAACTCTTGTCGCACAATATACCTGTGGCTGCTTTCCATCTACACCATCCTACCTGAACTCGGTGGGTCACATCACTGTCTAATTCCCCATCGCTCTGTACAAATGATCCTAAATACTTGGACTTCGTTACCTGCGGTACCACCTGCCCTTCAATTGTGATCTGTGTGTCTTCATTGTCGTTTATCCCACCAAAATCACAGTGGAGGTACTCCGTCTTAGATCGGCTAATCTTTAAACCTTTTGTCTCTAAGGTTGTTCGCCACTCCTCAAGCCTCATGTTTAGATCTTGTTTTCTCTCAGCAAGTAACACAATATCGTCTGCGAACATCATGCACCACGGGAGAGTCCCCTGAATCGACTTTGACAACTCATCCAAGACTACTGCAAAAAGAAACGGGCTCAACGCTGACCCCTGGTGAAGACCTACCTCTACAGGAAAGAAATCAGTATCCCCCACTGGCGCACGGACACTTGTTTCACTCCTGGTATACATATCCATAATTATCTCTATGTATTTCCTGGGCACTCTTCTACCCTCCAAGCACTCCCAGAGCACCTGTCGTGGCACACTGTCGTAGGCCTTTTCTAGGTCAATAAACACCATATGTAGATCACGCTTTTTCTCCCTATACTTTTCCATTAATCTTCTTATAAGGTGTATTGCCTCTGTGGTGGAACGCCCCGGCATGAAGCCAAATTGGTTGACCGTAACCTGAGTTTCTCGTCTAAGTCTAACCTCAATCACTATTTCCCATAGCTTCATAGTATGACTTAGTAGTTTGATTCCTCGGTAGTTACCACAACATTGGGCGTCTCCTTTGTTCTTATAGATAGGAACTACAACGCTGCTCCTCCACTGGTCTGGCATCTTACCTGATTTGAGAATACTATTGAACAGAGTAGTTAACCACATGACTCCTTCCTCCCCCAAACACTTCCACACCTCGATGGGTATGTTGTCTGGGCCAACCGCCTTAGACCTTCCCATCCTCCTAAGTGCGTCCTTCACCTCTTCTCGTGTGATCCGTCGACAGTAGCAGTTATTCGATTGTTGTCGTTGAAAGTTTGTGTTGTCATGTTCTTCATGGTAAGCTCTCCCATTGTTAAAAAGATTGTGGAAGTAGGTTTGTCATCTTAGCTTGATGTCCTGCTCCTTGACCAGTACATGCCCATCTGTATCCTTTATGAACTTCACCGGTCCTAGATCTTGCCTTCTACGCTCCCTGGCTTTGGCAATCTTAAACATAGCATGTTCCCTCTCTTTTGTTTCTAGACTTTCAAACATCCGTTTAAAGGCCGCCTTCTTTGCTTCCGCCACTGCCTTCTTCGCCTCTATCTTGGCCGTTTTGTAGTTGTCCCTCAATTCCACTCGCTCCTCCTCATTCGTGCACCTCATTAGCTCCCTAAAACATCCTTGTTTGTCCCTTATCTTGTCTTGCACTGCGTCATTCCACCACCAAGACTCCTTATGCCCACTTGTCTTTCCTGTTGTGACCCCGAGAGTCTCCTTTGCTACTTGGATGATCTTTGTCTCCATAGCTTCCCATATATGAGTTGAGTCCCCATTTAGTCGAGCCCGCGTATGCAGTATGAGTTTATCCTTAAACAGTAGGAGATTTTCGTCCTTCAACTTTCCCCATCGAATTCTCGGTGTACCTTTCTTCTCTCGAACAGTCAGCTTATTTCTGAAGGCTATATCTGTCACTAGTAGTCGATGTTGAGTCACAACTGCCTCCCCAGGTATGACTTTGCAGTCCTTCCACCAACGTCGGTCTCCTTGCCTCATCAAAAGGTAGTCAATTTGCGTGTCGCGTCCGCCACTGCTAAAAGTGATTAAATGAGAATCTTGTTTCCTAAAATAAGAATTTATAATACCTAGGTCATGTGCCACCGCAAACTCTAGAAGATCTGTTCCGGTCTCATTCCTATCACCAAAACCGAAACCCCCATGTACGGCTTGAAAACCATCGTTAGCCTTACCAATGTGTCTATTAAAATCACCTCCTATGCAAATCCTCTCCCCCCCTAGGAATGCCCCCTACCACTGCGTCTAGGCAATCCCAAAATTCTCTATTTTCCTGGTCCCCTAGGCCTACATGAGGCGCGTAGGCGGAGACTACTGCCACTACTTCCTCTCCTAGTACTAATTTCAACACCATAATCCTGTCATTATGTCTTATCACCTCCACCACACTAGTGTGTATTTCCTTAGCCACTAGAAACCCCACTCCATTCCTAGCTCCATCAGACCCCGAGTACCACAACTTATACCCATTACACTCAGCCCCTCTATGTCCTTTCCACTTAGTCTCCTGGAGGCATGCTATCTGAACCCTACGTCTTTTAAGCACATCTACCAATTCTAGCAACTTACCATTTAATGTTCCTACATTCCAAGAAGCCAAACGCAATATACGCTCCCTATCTTTACTCTTTCCTACACCCCTCGTTTCAGGACATGGTCTCAAGTAATAGTCATGGTTCCTACGCTCTATGGTTGCAACTAATCACACAAACACAAGCAATAGAACACCAAATCAATAATAATAATAATAATAATAATAATAATAGTAACAAAAACTAATAATAATAATAATAATAATAGTGTGTAGCAATAACAATAATAGTCAAGAGATCTTAAAATGAAAATATACTCCAAAGATCCGGATCACGTATGTTCTAATGATAATAATAATAATACCAATAATAATAATAATAATAGTGAGAAAGGAACGAGTATATCGTGAAGATGATGAAGGCAGATACAGCTCAACGGCAGCCAGGTTACAAGAAGCTCACTCTTTTGCTTCAGCGTCGTGGCGGCGGCTTGTGTTAATGCGGAATAAGAAGAGCAGCCAGCAGCTTGCGAAAGGCCGGCAGCGTGAGAACGGTGTGTTGAATAAGCAGAGCAGCCAGCAGCGTCGTGTGGTAAACTGTACGGAAGTCAAAATCGGTTGCAATAGAATAACGGAACAGCGAAAACAGACGAAAACAGAGAGAGAATGAAGCGGAATAAGCAGTTGGAGTAATAGATCTGAATGCTTTAATTGTCGGTGAAGTAAGAAATAAGAAATGAGAAGAAGAATAAAGGTGTGGTTTCTGAAACCCTAGAAACAGGGAAAACGAGTCTCGATTTTAGTTTGCTTCGGAAGAAGATCGAGCTTGAAGCTGACCGACTTTGCAGAGCTGTGTGCCGTCACTTAGTTGCTAACCGGTGGAGGTGGCCGGCGGTGCTGTGTGCGGTGGAGGTGGCCGGCGGTGCTGTGTGCTGTGAGAGAGAGAGAGAGAGAAAACGGTCACATATTTTGGGTTTAAAGCAGAGTTGTACTATAAAAAACAGCATTTTCATTTTCGAGTATCATATGTTATACGTGTGTCAGTACTGAACTGGTATTATGACGAATGAATCCGATACCAACCAAACGACATTGGTACCGGTATCGATATTATTGGAGCCGATACCAATAATTTTTTTATTTTTTAATGATTTTTTATCGGTGTAAAATATAAATTATGATTTTGTTTTAAGACTTTATTTTTAAGTTACATTAGACAACTTTTGTGTAATGAACCTATTATAATTCATTTTTTGGTATCGTAAACTATATCGTAATGAACAAA
Source organism: Bidens hawaiensis (assembly GCF_021521415.1). Lineage (NCBI taxonomy): Eukaryota > Viridiplantae > Streptophyta > Magnoliopsida > Asterales > Asteraceae > Bidens > Bidens hawaiensis. The sequence continues at coordinate 152,754 of NW_027495707.1, read as the reverse complement.
GTTTCGTTTAGTATAATATAGACTTTTGAGTCGTAAAGTATACCAATAGTTGATACCGTAACAGTTGCGAAACAAACCGAACGCTACCGTCTAAACAACGTCGATACCGATATCCATATTACCAGAACTAGTATTGGGTATTTGTATTTATGGTTTTCAATCAATGTAAAATATTTTGTTTCTTTTCAAATATAATATTTTATAGAATTTTGAATATGTCGTCACAACGTGTTTATTTCTATTTTACGTTCCAACGCAGATTTTTTTCAAAGCTGACAGCTCCGTGCAAGCACTACCTATATGTATATATATATTTTTTTTTAAAATGAGAGAAAACTAAATGGGTAAATGGTTTATAAAAGAGAGAAATGTTTTTTTGTGTTTGTAGGTGATCCGCCATATATGAAATGAATGATCTTAAAAGTTGTTTTGGATCTTGTCTGGTGACATGGAAGTTTTGTCTGAAGCTATAAAAATAATGTGTGATCCGTTATTTGAAATAACAAATTTAAAAAACAAAAAAAAATGCATATCATATCTGAAATGTACTTAATAGCGAGTATACTATTCATGTCATTTTAAGGATCACTTATTATTTCTATAAGTCCTGTCATTTCAAATGACGAATTTCAGACAAAACTTTCATATCATCAGACAAGATCTGATAGCACCACAACACCGGTGAGATCCGTCATTTAAAATGGTGAATCACCTAAAAAAGCATTTACTCACCTAGATTTAAAAATTCCACATGTATTGTTGAATTCCTAGTCCATCGTATTCATGTCGTGTTCACACATTAAAAGTCCTACCCGGAAAATCATAAACAATGCATGGTGTGAAAATAAACATGGAAAACCAAGTCATGGACATGTCAAACATCTCGTTACGTGTATGTACACGTCCTTTTGGAAAAGTATTTCAACATGGTTTTTTTCCCTTTTTTTTTTAAATTCACACTATTTGAAGTTCGAATTTTTAAGACGTGTCACTGAAATTTTAGCTAGTTCACCCTTTAACGCTTTGCAGTTTAACCGAGCATTAATCATTTCCTAATCATTATATTATATTTCTTTTTTTTTTATTAGAACAACACAATATTATAAATAATATATGAAAGGGAAAAAAATGTTATTAGAACACAATATTACAATGGAAAAAAATACAAACCAAATTTAAGGGAAAAACCCCTACTACAATTGAAATTAATTTTAACAAGATTTAGCTCGGATTGATTTTTTACGTTCTTCAAACATAGCACAGTCCGCCAACGATATATGTGAGAGGTCTTTTTCAGGGAATTTAAAATATTTTTTCATTTAGCTTTCCATTTATAATTTTTGTTTCATTGTGCATTTATTTTATTTTCACTTGTGATTGTTTATTAAACGAGAGAAGTTCAAAAGGTTTATCGTTCAAGCTTTCAAAATATGCTTTCACCCCAGGATTCATTGTAGATGTAGTTTTTGACAAGGAGCTTCCTCAGGCTCTCGTCGCCTCCTTGCTTTTAACTCTTTAGAGCAGGTGAGGTAGTTCGCCCAGTTCATCAAATTCTAAGTCGACATCATACTTGTTTAAGTTTAAATGAGAACGAGAATCCAACGCGAGTTCATACAAACTTGGTTCGTTGGTGCTAGACGATTTGAAATCCTTGTGACATCAAGTCACAGCAACAAAGGAAATGATTTTGTATTTTATGGAATATGATACTTATTTAAAAACTTTGTCCATTAAGTTACTTCATTCAATTTGCAGATGATCTAATTTATTTTCTAAATTGAAAATTGAACTTTCAGTAATGTTCGTTATCTTGAGGTGATTAATTGGTCCAGGTCGCGAACTTTAGTTAGTCCAATTAAACAATTAGGTTTATCAAGTACAATCGGAAACTGATTATGGATATTTTGGTAGGCAATTTTGAAGTCGTGGCCTGAGTTGATACATTCTTAAACCGAATAGATTCACGCAAACGGCTAATTAGCTCAAAAATGGAATTGAATGAATTAACGATTTTTCAACTGTGAGTTTTTTGAAATCAAGGTCGTATGTTGTCTTGTACGTAATGTATGATAAACTATTATTATATTTTAGCCTTTATATATATAATATTAATATGGCATATATACGATAAAACTCATTTAAGTTGAGAAAACTCTTACAAACTCACCACAACAATCAATTTTTGTTAACAGAAAATAAACACGTAAAACAAAAATTAACAAAAAAAATTCAATTTACCTATGAGTTTACTATATGCAACGTTTTGATTGTTACACATATATATATAAAAAGTTAACGTACAAATGAAATTAACATACTAAACGTGATAATCAAGTAGAGTAATTATGTAATTACTCTATGATGTAGTTACGTAATTACTCTACTTGTATATATAATTACTCTACTTGATTCTCACGTTTAGCACATTAATTTCATTTGCATTTGATCCAAACCCTATATATATATATATATAGGCAAAGTATAGAATGAAAATCCACTTAAGTTGTGAAAACCCGTAAAAAACCTATATAACATCGTTTTTTTTTGTTACATGTAATATATGTTGTTACATTTAATACAAAGGATCGAAAACATAAAAAAAATGTTTTGCTATTTTTTTATATTTTTTACTAATTTTTATATATGTTTTCAGGAGAGAGTAAATGTAAATTAACTTTTACATTTTTTATTAACTTTAATTATGGACCACAAGATTTAATCTTTAATTAAAAACATGTGGTTGAGAATGAGTTTTTAAAGTTTTCACAACTCAAATGGGTTTTTATTCAACCTAACCCTCTCTCTCTCTATATATATATATATATATGGTTCTAGAGAGAAGTCATTTTACTGTGAGAAGTGTGAGAAATAGATCTAGGCCATTGATTATGTGTAATCAATGGTCTATATTAATAATGGCAATTTTGTAATAATCTGGAACAAAATATGTACTAATATAGAGAAAAAGGGTATGTTGGTATTTATGTGTAGAAGTTAATCATGGCAACAAACATGAACATTTAATATTCATCTTCCATTTTTCCTTTAACATACTCCATAAATTACTTTCCCCATATCTTTCCATTAAAATCCTTCATTCTTTGTGAAACCATAATCCCAATTTATTAATACAGATTACCTACATAAATTGCATTATGAACTTACATAGTCCTACACAGAATACAAATTACCTACACTTTTAAATAAAGCATATATACAAATGACTAAACATATTAACAAATCTTCATATACCTTCACAAATCATGATATATAAAACACACACATATATATATATATAACCTACACAGATGCATATATATAAATGACTAAACAGACTTGTTAACATACCTACAAATAGCATGACTAAACAACCAAATCATGGTATTATTACATAGCCACCAATATAATGTGTAGGTGTAAATGATGCTGTGTAATTTATGTAGTTTACAAGAAATAAATTAGTGATTGGTATCTTTGTATGGTATTTTGTTGTGGTTATGTAGAGAAAGTTCATATTATGTAGGGATGTTGATATGATAACTGTTTGTGTAGGAACAACTACAGTTATATAGGTTTTGTGTGAAAATGTGGGTTGACAATATGTATGTTGTCAGTATATTTTGAAGTGTGTAGCTTTGTGTAGGCTGCTGTTATTGCTATGTGTATGTTTATTTTAAAATGTGCAGGCTTGATGTCGATCTTCTATGATAATATTTTGGCCAATGTTTTATTTATTTATTTTAATGTAGGATGAGGATATAGAGATGACGACGGGCTTGTATGATAACAAAGAATCTTGAAAATTTTTAATTCAATTAAAAGTACAGAACTTAAAAAAAAAATCAAAATGTGATTAAACAATGTTTATACGATTGATATTTAAAGATTGAAAATGCTTTATGTTTTTTCTTTTTAATTTATATAACAAATAAATATATATTAATAAAGGAATAAGATTGAAATATTTAAAACTTTAATAGTTACCAAATTTAAAATTTCTACATCTTTACTATTATACCCGTGTATTTAATTAAAAGAAAAAAACAAAAGAAAAAATCTGATTGGCTAGATTGACTTCTCACACTTCTCACAATAACTTGACTTCTCTCCTGAACTATATATATACACACAAGGTAAGGATACTAAGATAACCATTGACAAATTGAGAACTTTGAGAACCATTTTGGACCACTAAGAAAACCCTCTAAAAAATATTAAAAAAATTATAAAACAAACAAAACCGAAAATTTTAAAAAAGTAAAACAACCAAAATTTTTATATTTCATTCCGGTTTCATTAAAAAAAACCGAATTTTTTTTCTTTTTAATTCGTATTATACCTATACACATATGTATACTCTCATTTAATCTCTAGTTACGTAATATACACATATGTACATTATCATTTACCTTAAATTATGTATAGGAAAAAACATGTGTGTGCATATATGTATATGTATAATTTAGCTAAACCGAGAATTTTTTTTTTTTTTTAGAAACCAGGATGATAAATAAGAACGTTGGTTTTTTTACTTTTTTTATTTTTGTGTTTTTTTTTTGTTTTATGATTTTTTTTTATTTTTGGGTTTTTTTGTGGTCCAAAATGTTTCCCATAGTTCTCAATTCCCAAAAAGTTCTTATATATATATATATATAGGGCAAGGTTAAAATAAAAACACACTTGAGTTGTGAAAACTCTAGAAACCCATTCTGAACCACATGTTTTTAATTAAAGTTTAAATCTTGTGGTCTACAATTAAAGTGAATAAAAAATGTAAACATAAATATAATTTTTTCTCTCTCCTGAAAACATATATAAAAATTAGAAAAAAATATTAAAAAATAGCAAAACAATTTTTTTTTTAGTTTTCGATATTTTGTATTAAATGTTACAACATATATTACGTGTGTAATAAAAAAACAAAAAAAATGATGTTACATAGGGTTTCACGGGTTTTCACAACTCAAGTGGGTTTTCATTATATACTTGCCCTATATATATATATATATATATATATATATATATATATATATATATATATATAACACGCGCAACATCGTTTTGTTAGATGTGGTAAACTCAATGCTCTTTCAAAACATCTTAAAAAAGAGTCAAAACCTTGTTAGAAGTGCTGATAAAGTAAAAGAATAGCATATAATAGCTCGATTTCAATTTTTTAAAAACCAAAGAGGAGAAATTTGCACTCATGTGTTTAAATTTATTTATTATTGTCTTTCTATTTTGTTTCGTTTATATTGTATAAATACAGTAAAAAAATTAACATTATCCCTGAAATTTTAGTCTAGAGAAGCATGTCATCTTGCATGTCACATTGCTCATAGGTAAATTAATTAACTTTTTTTTTATATTTTGTTTTGCATGACAATAACTTATATAATATTGTGTTAAAAAATTAAAGAATTTTTTTATTATTACACTATATTTTCAAACGTTTTTACAACTCAACTATGTTTTAATTACAAACATTTCATATATTAATGATGGTAAGATTATTTTTAGTTAAAATTAAAGCGGAATAATCGAAGATAGACTAAAATTAAATTAATGTATGTATGTGTAGAGTAATAAAATCTCTATGCTTGAAATTGAATATTTACGGTATCACACCATAATCATATCTAGTAAAATTTCATTTATAGCTAAACTATTAATAGGATCAAAGAACAGAAGGGTGAGATTTATATAAACTTTATAGTTTACTTTTAACTAATAAAATATATTACTTAGTTTAAATATGTTGCTTTATAATATCATTATAAACTAGGAATTGAGGTAGGAAAACTCAGTTAGAGATAAGTGGCAGATTTAAAAAAAAAGTTGAAGGATAAAGCGAGCTAAAAGAATTTTGTTTAGTGGTAAATGATACATAAAATAAAGAAGAAAATTATACTAAAAATTTAATTCGCTAAAAAAGTTGAGGGTTAGCGTAGGCTACCCTCAACCTATGCAAGATTCACGCATATTGGAGATGCCCTATTGAATGCCAAGTGTCCCTCCAAAATGTTTGATTTATTATATAGTGGAAGTAGATATATATTAATTTTCAGCTCAATAAGATAGACGAGACAAGACAAGTAGAGTCGAGCCGAATCGAGCTGGCTCGTTTAACATTGTGTTAGATACCAAGCCCAACCTAACTCATTTAACTAGGAGCCCTAGTCAAAGCCCAATCCAACTCGACGGGTCGCTTACTACCCTATCCAAACGTATGAAAGTGTTAAGGCTATGGTTTTTGTAACACGAAAACAATAAGGGGCAGACCTTAACCTTATAATGGGAGATTTTGGGTTTAAGCCCCGTCATGTCTGGAGCAATTTGTTTCGGGTTGAGTCTGGGTTTTCTCAGTTAGGTTTCCTCCCAACTTTGTGTGACGTCTGAAGGCCACAGCCAATCCGCCTCATCGATCATGATATATTTATATATAAGGGCACGCTGGTTTCGTCTTGCCTTGGACAGTAATAATAACGGGTAAGACCTTACGTGAAATCGGACATGGGGAATTCGGAAGAGAGTATTAATATTAATTGATATGTATATGTTTTTCAACCACGAATCCGCCAGAAATTTACGAAGGAGAGAGAAATAAAGAGTCCGACTTCACAGGCATATATGCAGGTAATGGTACGTAATTCAAGAAACTATTCAACAATATTGTTTTTGTTTTGTTGCACAACGATAATATTAACCTGAATCCAACGATTACTTTATATATACGCCCACAGATTTTCACTTCTTGCATTCAAATCCATCATGCTGATGCCATGCAACACGAATGGATCACTGATTATCCTTGAAAATTAACAAGGGTTTCACAATGGTACGTAACGTGTTTTATTTATTAGGCATCCAAAACATCATGAAGCTTTGTTGATTAATACTTGTGTTATGATCTTGTTGATACGCAAGCTAGTTTCATATGGTCGGTTTTGATCGAATTTAAATGCCAACTTTTTTCTGCATGAGATAAAAAATAATGTAATCAGCATGTTGTGATCATTTTTGGGATGTTATTCGTCTAAGAGATTGCGTGTGTGTGTGCAACTAAAGCTAACCGAATGATAGATACATGCATGATTAGTTGATTACTCACATGTCATCTGCTTAATGATTTGTATGTACTATACAGAGCCCGGCAGTTAACATAATAGTAGGCTCGCATGTCTGGGTTGAAGATACAGCCGAAGCTTGGGTTGATGGCCAGGTCACGAAGATTAAAGGGAAAGATGTCGAGGTTCAAACCGAAGATGGGAAGACGGTGAGTCATCAATATAATATTCTGTTTCAAATATACAAGTACTGTAGTGAAATTCATAGCATGGGTTGTTTTCAGGTGGTTGCCAATTTATCAAAAGTATACCCGAAGGATATGGAAGCACCGGCTGGCGGTGTAGATGACATGACAAAGCTATCTTATTTGCACGAGCCCGGAGTCTTGCAGAACTTAAGAACCAGATATGAGCTTAATGAAATTTATGTAGGTTTTATGTTTTCAGTTTGTCATCTTATTATTTTAGTCTAAAGAATCTTGAAGAATATATTCTTAAGTTTACTTAAAATAATAATGACAGACTTACACGGGAAACATTCTAATTGCGATTAACCCGTTCCAAAAGTTACCTCATTTATATGATACTCATATGATGCAACAATACAAGGGAGCACCATTTGGTGAACTGAGTCCCCATGTGTTCGCAATTGCAGATACGTCTTACAGGTTATTATTGTTATCGTGTATATGTAATGGTTATTGTGTTTATTGTTCGATGGTTATCATGTTTTGCATTGTTAATGGAGTCTGCAGGACGATGATTAATGAAGGAAAAAGTAATTCGATTCTGGTGAGTGGTGAAAGTGGAGCAGGTAAAACCGAGACAACCAAAATGCTTATGCGGTTTCTTGCATATTTGGGTGGGAGAAAAGCTACTGAAGGCCGCACAGTTGAACAACAAGTTCTTGAAGTACGATATATGACGTATAGTTCTATGTTTATATAACCCCTTATTGATCTAAATTTATGTCACTTAATGTGTATGCAACTATATAAACTTCTCTCACAATTTTGGCTGCAGTCGAATCCGGTTCTTGAAGCTTTCGGCAATGCTAAAACCGTTAGAAATAACAATTCAAGGTGACTGGCTTCTAGTATCTCATGTATTTGAAAGAATCATGTTCAAATTTTAGTTGCATTATTACTAATTTAATGTGATAATGGCTCAGCCGTTTCGGGAAGTTTGTTGAGATCCAATTTGATAAGCAAGGGAGGATATCGGGGGCAGCTATTCGGACTTACCTTTTAGAAAGATCTCGTGTTTGCCAAGTAAATGATCCTGAAAGGAACTATCACTGTTTTTACCTGCTTTGTGCAGCACCACCAGAGGTACTAGGTTTTTACTATGGGAAAATAGTCAAATACCAAAAATAGTCATCTTGACCCATGAGTTTGACCAAATAGTGTTGACTTTTACTTACAATCAATCCGTGTTTGACGCGTGTCCCTCAGCAACGCTAGATGGGAATTTGTTGTGTCCCAAAAACAGAAAAGGCCATATAATACTTTTGTAAAAGCAAAAAGTCAATGGTCAAAATGGCCTATGAGTTTGACCAAATAGTGTTGACTTTGAACACTTTCCAATCAATCAGGGTTTGACACGTGTCTCTCGGCTACGCCAGATGAAATTTTGCTGCAACAGATAGAAATGTGTTGTGTCAGCGCATTAGGGTGTGCCATGTGGAAGCATCTGGTTGGTTGAAACAATTTCTTATCCAAAAACAGAAAAGTCAAATGATATTTTCGTAAAAGGAAAAAGTCAGCTCAAAATGGCCATTTTGGTGATTTTCCCTTATTACTTTTAAACAATCAACTTCACTGGAAAATTTTTCACTAATTATGCATGCGGTTTCAGGAGATTGAGAAATATAAATTAGGAAGCCCGCAGTCGTTTCACTATCTTAACCAGTCAAAATGCTATGAGCTTGTTGGTGTGGATGAAGGACTTGAATATCTTGCCACAAGGAGAGCTATGGATATTGTTGGAATTAGTAAAAAAGAACAGGTTTTTCTTCAGTGATTTCATTTTCTTTTTTTATACGAAACTTAAGTAAAATCACAAACTCATAGCATGTGTTTTTACTTTCTCATAGGAAGCAATTTTCAGAATTACCGCCGCCATACTTCATCTTGGAAATATTGCATTTTCTAAAGGGAAAGAGGTTGATTCTTCCGTGCTAAAAGACGACAAAGCTAAGTTTCATCTCAAGATGGCGGCAGAACTTCTTATGTATGATTATATTTAAGTGTTAAGCAGTTTGTAGCTTTTTTTTAATTGTTATATGTGTTTATAAATTTATAAATTGACGAGGTCGTATTAGGTGTGATCCTGTTGGCTTGCAAGATGCGTTGTGCAAGCGAGTGATGGTAACTCCCGAAGAAGTTATTAAGAGGAGTCTTGATCCTCTTAGTGCATCATTTAGCAGAGACGGTTTGGCTAAAACAATATATTGCAGATTATTTGATTGGTACAAATTAGTAAATGGAGAAAACTTGTTGAATAAACTTATGTTGTTTAATTATTCTTACTTTTTTGTCTCTGTTTTTCAGGTTAGTGAATAAAATCAATGTATCAATTGGACAAGACGTGAGTTCAAAATCTCTAATTGGTGTGCTTGACATCTATGGTTTTGAGAGCTTTAAGAACAATAGGTAGTAGAAATTAACTGTGTTTACTTTTGAAAAATAATCGGTTTTGACAGTTGTTACATCTGAAAGTCATCATACGTGTGCAGCTTTGAGCAATTTTCCATTAACTTCACAAATGAGAAACTGCAGCAACACTTCAACCAGGTAACTGTCGAGCCTTTTTAAAATCACAGTTAGCATGAGAATGTTTTTTCAAAACCGAAGATAGAAAGCGCTATGTTTGAATTTCAGCACGTCTTTAAAGGGGAACAAGAAGAATATAAAAAAGAGGCTATCAACTGGAACTACATTGAATTTGTTGATAACCAAGATGTTCTAGATCTCCTTGAAAAGGTATAAATAATTACTTCATAGTTTTAATTTTGATGTGTATAGTATTATGATTCTCTTGTCTTGTATTTCTATGTTGCAGAAACCCGGTGGTATCATTGCTCTTCTTGATGAAGCTTGGTATAACATAAAACTTGATTTTTTTCTTTTTATGTTTCTTCTTTTATTTTCTAAAAAAGATTTATTTTTGTTAATATTTTACCATTTGAACTTATGGTTTTTAGCATGTTTCCAAAGTCGACGCACGAGACATTCTCAAACAAGCTTTACCAGACATTCAAAAACCATAAACGCTTTATAAAGCCCAAGTTGTCGCGCACAGATTTCACGATTGCTCATTATGCTGGAGAGGTATGCATGTATGTATGTATGTTAGACAAAAGACTATTTGTCTAAAACTAAAACATTTTGTATTGGTTTTAGGTGCAATATCAATCTGATCAATTTCTCGACAAAAATAAAGATTACGTGGTTCCCGAACACCAAGATTTGTTGAGCGTTTCCAAATGTTCATTTGTAGCAGGTCTTTTCCCTCCTGTAGCCGAAGAGTCATCCAAATCGTCCAAATTTTCTTCAATCGGTTCCCGTTTCAAGGTATCTTTGCTTTACTCAATATCATGCCGAATCTTATAAGCTAGCGTGTAACCATATGCTAATGCAGCTTCAATTGCAACAACTGATGGAAACGCTAAATGCTACGGAGCCTCACTATGTTAGATGTGTAAAGCCTAACAATAAACTGAAACCTGCCATATTTGAAAACCTCAACATCATGCAGCAATTGCGTTGTGGTGTGAGTATATGTAGTAATTGTTATTTTTTATTTTTTTCTATTTGTGACTAATTCTTCTACTCTTAGGGTGTTTTAGAGGCAATCAGAATCAGTTGTGCTGGTTATCCTACCCGTCGCGCTTTCTTTGAATTTATAAACAGATTTGGACTTCTTGCACCAGAAGCCTTGGCTGGAGGGTAGACGTTTTCATATTATTTCTCTCAATATGAATTTTATATATATATATATATATAAAGAACAACAAAATATGTTGAGAACTGCGAGAACCGCATAATGCACTTGTACATTATGCATAACAGATAATTATGCGGTTCTCAAAATATATTATTTGTTCTCATTTGAACATCTCACTATATATAATATGCTGACATTTTTTTATTGTGACTGAAGTACCTTTGATGAAAAGACAGTATGTGCAAAGATATTGGAAAAGATGGGGCTCACAGGCTTTCAGGTGCGCGGTTTTTTGTCGCTTTTATGTTTTGAACTCAGTTTTACTGTGGTTATAATAACAATAATTAACATAATGCATACGTTACGTTATTATTATACAGATAGGTAAAACAAAGGTGTTCTTAAGAGCGGGACAGATGGCAGAATTAGATGCAAGGAGAGCCGAGGTACTCAGCACTGCAGCAGCAAGAATTCAAAGACGAATAAGAACGTATATTGCTCACCGGCAGGCTACCGCATTACGCAAGGCTTCAATTTTCTTACAATCTTTCTGTAGATGTGAGCTTCTAGAATATTTTTAACTTGACCAATTGATAATAGAAAAATACATCATGTTTTATGTTTAAAAATGTTGGAAATTTAGATAGATTGGCGTGTAAGAAGTTTGAAGAACTGAAAAGAATTGCAGCTGCTATAAAAATTGAGAAACATGTGCGTAAATGGCGCGCTTGGGTAGCCTATCATAGACTTTGGGTGTCGGTTCTTGCGGTTCAAACAGGCTTACGTGCAATCGAGGCTCATAAAAGATTCAGACACCGAAAGGAAACTAAAGCCGCAATTAAAATGCAGGTTGAGTAATAAAATAACTGCAACTAATTTTATACTTTGTGTTGTATAAACTGAAGATTCTATGGTTTTTCTTCGGTAGGCCCGTTGGCGTTGTCATAAAAGTTCTGCATATTATAAACAATTAAAGAAAGGAACCATAGTTACACAATGCGGATGGCGGGGAAGAATTGCAAGGAAAGAGCTTAGAACCCTGAAAATGGTCAGATTATAGCTTAATACGATATTACAGTCATTTGCGTGTGCGCTGACCTTAATATATTTAACATGCTTTACCTTTTTCCTGCAGCAAGCACGAGATCACGGTTTACTTAAAGAGGCGAAAGATAAGCTGGAGAAACAATTGGAGGAACTAACATGGCGCTTACAGCTCGAGAAACGTTTAAGGGTAATATAATGTTGCGTATATATATGTGTGTGTGTAAAAGTATTAGAAAAATTATAAGTGATGATATAAAATTGTAAAAATTTGCGTATGTCCAGACTGATTTGGAAGAAGCGAAAGCACAAGATTTGATTAAATTTCAAAGTTCTATGGAAGATATGCAAAAGAAACTTGATGAAGCAAACTTAATTGCAGCTATGGAAAGAGAGGCTGCCCGAAAAGCTATTGATGAAGCACCTGCAGTTGTTGAGGAAAAAGAGATTGTTATTGAAGATACTAAGAAAATTGAATCTTTAAATGAAAAAGTTGAAGATTTGGAGGTATGTTGAATGCTTAATCTTTAATTGTTTGTGAGATTAAATTTTAAGTTGATGGTTCATTGGTTTGTGTTTTCGGCTTTGCAGGCAAAGTGGGAATCAGAAAAGAAACGCGCTGATGATCTCGAAAAATGCAGTGAAGAGAGACGTATTAAGTTGGAAGAAACAGAAAAGAAAGTTGTTCAATTTCAGGAATCCATGACCAGGTTTTTTTTTTCTATATTTAATTATAACTTTCAGTTTCTATCTGCATGTTCAACATGTATTTGTTCTGCTAGGCTGGAAGAGAAGTTATACAACTTAGAATCAGAAAACAAAGTCTTCCGCCAACAATCGGTATCCATGGCACCAAATAAGTTCCTTTCGGGCCGTTCCCGATCTATTATTCAGGTATTTTTTTATAATTATTATTTTAAGTAAAGAACTGCATAAAATATTGTATGCGGTGCTTTATGATGGAATATTTCCGATTCACGTGTATAAGAAATAAGGAATTAACGGAGATTGCATTTAAAGTTAAGAATTTTAGTAAAAGGTTTAGATTAAATACACTAGTTTATCTAGTTGATTTAATTAGATTATTATATAGAGTTAGGATTGGGTTTTTTAACTTTTTAAAGTATAGGTCTAGGGATATGGTTTCTCTGTCAAGTCGTGTTTGTTTATTTAATAAAAAGACTCGAAGCCGTTGCTTGGCACAAATCGGTTTTAGTGTTCTTTTATATAATGAGCCTTTAGGTTATGTAGTCACATAACGGATTGACCACCTTGTGTATCACAGCTAAAGTAATGGTGTGTTGTCGTGTTGGCCCGGAATCAAACACAAAAGAAAAAACACAGGATCCTGAATTTGACCAAACATTGATCGACCCTTTTGTATCAGATCGACCCACTCTTTGTAATACACCTAAACTTGGATAATAAGAACCCCCTATATTGAACCAAATAGGAAACCCAATGAAATCTAATAATAATAGGACTCATGAAATAGAACTATATATAGCCAAGCCTAAAATAAACAAATAGCCCAAAATAAATAAATAAATAAATAAAAATAAACCACCATCATCTTCTTGAAACCAGCGATTACCTCGACCTCTCAAGAACCCCCGGCCCTAACTCGGTCACGTCCTAGCTCTTCACAGTTTGAATTCCCATAGCCCTTTACTTGATGCTAAATGGCGAAGTTTTTTTTTTTTGTTTTTTTTGGTGGGTTTTGTGATTTTTGCATGGCTTTTGGATAGATTTTGAAACATACTTTGAAAACGGGTGATCCACTAGTTTGACTGGCGGATGTGGTTGTGATATGGTGTTGCTTCCAGATGACTATGGTGATGTGCGAAAAGTGAAGGCATCCGCTAGTTGTACTAGAGGAAGTGATGTGGCAGCTTTTGGTGGGATCCGCTAGTGAGACTAGCGGATGTGAACAGTAATCGGGTAACAACTAATTTTAAGGTCATTTCTATTTTTAACTTTATTTTGAGAGTATAGTATTTATTTTTACGCCGAAAAAACGGTTAGTTTACCTCTATTTTGTGCTAAATGAAGTCAAGTGTTTTGTTGTAGTTTTCCAACCTCATGGCTCTACAAGGGCTTCAAAACCGCTCTGATACCAATTGTTGGGCCAGAATCAAGCACAAAAGAAAAACGCAGGAACACAAGTTTGACCAAATACTGATTGACCCTTTTATATTAGATAAACCTAAACTTATAGTACCAATTACATAGACTTTGACCCAAATAGGATGCCAAATATAAACCGGTATCTATATCCTAAAATAATACTCTTAAAATAGAAGTGCATATAATAACAAACCCAAAATAAACTAATAACCGAAAAAACAACTCTAGATATTGTTAACCCAATTCGGGATCTCAAGATTCTGACACTTGCGAACCCCAAACGATACAATTGTTTATGTGATTCTCACAGTTTTCTACTTAAAATTGGTTCTGTATTGAATGAACTTTATGTCATATAAGTATATAACAACTATTTTGATCTTTAATTCTTTGCAGAGGACTCACAGTGGTACTTTAATAGGAGACAGAAAGTCATCTCTGGTATTATAATTTACATCAATGTGGTTTTTGAATTATTGGTTTCATTTCTTTGCTATTAATATTCAATTACATGTTTCTTTTATGTATGTTTTAGGATCCAAATAGTCCTTCGGTGGGCCAACGAGATCTTGGAGAACTCGATGACAAACCACAGAAATCACTCAATGTGAAACAGATTGAAAATCAGGAGTTGCTTCTTAAAAGCATTGCACAACATCTAGGATTTTCAGGGAACAGACCGATAGCAGCTTGTGTTATCTACAAATGCCTTTTGCAATGGAGATCGTTTGAAGTTGAGAAGACAAGTATTTTTGACCATATCATCCAGACCATAGGAAATGCTGTAGAGGTTTAAAATATTCTTGCATTACGCTAATAATACGTCTCTTTTGAAGGTTTTGTAAAAAATGGCGTGTTCTGGAAACGTATTTGAAAAAATGGCGGTATTTCTAGCGTATTTGGGGGGGGGGGGGGGGGTCAGACCATGGATTCTCTCCCCTTAATCTCATAAATCATACTTTTTTTTTATTTTTCCTTTTTCAGTTTAGCATATTATTTGATTTTTTCTAATAATTTGTAACATTTAACAAATGCTAAATGTGCGATGTTAAGTTTCGATATAATTTTATTGGGTTGAGTTGTATACAAAATAAAGTAGTTTAAAATGACTTATATGTGGATACAACTCAGTTTAAAATGTAACATTTATGAATTCTAAAAAGAATTTATTTTATGAGATGGGGAGAGATAATTCGTGATTTGAAACCCCGGGAAAACCGTTTTAAAAAGCACCCGTTTTAATTAATATTGTCAAAAAACTCGGTTTAAAATGTACCGTTATTGAAAGGTAAATTTTGGAAAATACCGGTACCGATACCGAAACTCAAACCTTTGGTACCGTCGGTACCGGTACCAATACCGAATTTGCTCATCCCTAAAAATGCCATTGTTACAAAAGTTCTGTCTTTTATATAAGATTTTTTTACTGATTCTTGTTAATATTTTGTTTATTTAAAGAGAAGGCAGGATAATAATGATGCATTGGCCTACTGGCTGTCCAACGCTTCAACTCTTCTGCTTCTACTCCAATGCACCCTAAAAGCGAGTGGGGCCGCATCTGGAATTGGCCCACAGCGTCGTCGATCATCGGCTGCACTTTTTGGCAGGATGACATCCGTAATTTCATAAATTTTATTTTAATATATAGGATTTAAAATAAAACTACTATCGAGCCGGGGGTCTCACCGGAAGCAGCCTCTCTATCCTTATGGGGTAGAGGTAAGGCTGTCTACATCTTACCCTCCTCAGACCCTACCATAGCTTTGCTATTGGTGGGATATACTGAGTACGATGATGATGATGATGATGATATAGGATTTAATTTCATATTTTTTATAATTTTTGGTTTTATAGAGTCTTCAAGGAACTCCAAATGGTGTTGATCTTTCCTTTGCAAATGGAAGCTTGAGTAATGGAGTTGAAGGTTTTAGCAAAGTGGAAGCCAAGTATCCAGCTTTGCTTTTTAAGCAGCAGCTTACAGCATATGTTGAAAAAATATATGGAATGATTCGCGACAATTTGAAAAAAGAAATATCTCCGTTGTTAGGAATGTGCATTCAGGTGATGTTCCTTTTTTGAAAATCACTCAAGTTTTCCCGTTGGAAACTAGTATTTACTAATTGGTATGTTAAATTAAAGGCACCTAGAATATCCAGAGCAAGCCTGGTGAAGGGATCGTCGCGTTCAGTTTCTAGCACAGCTCAGCAAACCGTAATTGCGCACTGGCAAGAAATTGTTAAGAGTCTTGGAGTTTACTTAAACGTTTTGAAAACAAATCATGTTAGTTGACCTTGTATTAACCTCTATTATTTTCTTTCTTGGATATTTGTTTTGTTACTAACCTCAAATTATTCTTAGGTGCCGCCATTTTTGGTGCGCAAAGTTTTCACACAAATATTCTCATTTGTCAACGTTCAGTTGTTTAACAGGTATACCTTTCTTTTGTATACAGTATACACACACATTTGTTTTTTTAATTATTTATTTTTATATATCTTTTGTAATTCCAAATTTATGATGCAGCTTACTTTTGAGGCGCGAATGCTGTTCGTTTAGTAATGGCGAGTATGTGAAAGCAGGTTTGGGTGAACTAGAACATTGGTGTTACAATGCAACTGATGAGGTATTTTTAATATTTTTTATATTATCTTTTTATATATGTTTATTTGTTAAACAGATGAACTACAGTATGCAGGTTCGGCTTGGGATGAACTGAAGCATATACGACAGGCTATTGCATTTCTGGTAAAGCATTTCTTTCATCGTATTTCATCAAACATTTAAGTTTTGATAAATATTTATTTTTATGAGAATTTGTAATTCCTTTCAGGTTATACATCAAAAGCCGAAGAAAACAATGGATGAAATAAGTCGTGATCTCTGCCCGGTGAGTAATATATGTTTTTGTTAAGTTTTATATATAGTTACGTCATCCGGTTTTTTAAGCCAGTCAGACCCGACCAGTGGACCGGTACCGATGAAAACATTGCTGTTACAGATTTTATTCTTGGTACACAGATACTTAGCATACAACAGTTGTACCGAATCAGTACAATGTACTGGGATGACAAGTATGGCACACAAAGTGTATCCCCAGATGTAAGTTCTATTATTTTTATCTTTTTCTTATGATCGGATCGATTAATTTGAAATAATTATATAAAACTAATATGTGCCTCAAATGTCATCATTATTAAGGTGATATCTAAAATGAGGAAGTCGATGACCGAAGAAAACACTGTTGCAAGCAACTCTTTCCTGTTGGATGACGATTCGAGGTTAGTTATAACTTAGTACTATGACCCGTTGCCTTTAATTATTATGTCAGCTGTGATGTTTTCTCATGATTAATTTATTTATTTTATGCAGCATTCCATTTTCACTTGATGATATATCAAAATCAATGGATCAAATTCAAATCTCAGACATTGAGCCTCCACCTCTAATTCGTGAGAACTCGGGGTTTAGCTTTCTGTTACCACGTGTTGAGACTCACTGACGCGCTTTCTATATAGCTTTTGGGTAGATCAGCTGCATTTGCGGGTGTTTTTTTCAATTTATTGTAGTTTTGTAGCATGTTGTACAATTAGATGTGTTCATGTGTTATGTTGTAGATTGTTGTTTACGGGTGTTAAACATCGTTACTATTTGTTACTTAAACATGATTTTTGTGAGTTCGTGTACTAGTTATGTGTAAACCGGATGCATCTTCGCATCCAAAATTCTTTCCTCTTGTCATTTGTTCTAGTTCGTGTTTTCAGGCTAGTGAACAAAACACATTTGTTGAATGTAAATCGTCTTGTTTTTTTAAAAGAGTGAAAATCGTCATGGGCAACTCAAACGTCCTTTAAGACCCTCGATTTTGTAGACCCTAATTTATATAATATTAAAACTATTATACAGAGAAACCTACTATAAAAATATAAAACATATTCCGACTATGTAGAGGCAATTTTTCTAGTACTGATTGTAGCATGGCGTTAAAGTGAGAACCGTTCCTAATTAGTCATTCTGCCTAATTCCAAATATCTCAACATTTTCTTGCTCTAATGCAGACACAAACACACGACTTCTATCATATAACTTCTGTGCAAATGGTCTAGTGTTTGTGACAGTTGACTCTTAACTAACTTCTTTTCTTCCTATGTGTACAATACTTAACAAATATCAGAATCAGAAACATTTCATTGAAAGCAAAATCTAATCAATAGCCTTTCCCGTCAAAAAAACGATTGGGAACTTTATAGTTTTTACCTCTAAAAGAATGATAAATTTCAACAACAAAATAGTAGTGACCTGAAAAGGCTTCAGCTATCATAGACCACTGCAAACTCAGCACCTACTGGCAAATGATCACTTGGATAGCAGTAATTTGGCAATCCACCTTTTAGATCAGGTGATTCAGCATCTGGAAGCTCAAGGTAACTGACTGGTTCAATGCCCTCGGAAGGAGAGAATAATATGTAATCAAGTGTCCCAGTGAACCCAGGTGTGTAGTTTGTGAACTGCGGTTCACCCCTTGTGTATGCATACACACTGCACAAAGGCATTGGTATGTCATCTGAACATTCTGATGAAGGTTCTGACATGGGCCCACCAGAAACAAGGTACTGGTATACCTGGAAACATAAATCTATTTAACTCCATATTCAATTTATTATTACATCATTTCTTGCATGAGACGTGTAATAAACAACTATGGGTTTCTTGAATCTCGGATGCAAAAAGTCAGCATGGTCAAAAGTTAGACGTGTCAAGTGCCACATCATCAATATTAACTAGTAATCAGATCAGATCATCTTGAATCGAGATTTTTGGAAGGTGGTTGGTTGCCATCAATTAAGATTTTTGAAAGTTTGGTTTTTTTTAGGGGTGGCAATTTCCGGACACGAAAATAGTCAGGTTTTGGGTTGTCATATCTAGGCCGTTTAATCGACAGGTTGTGTTCATTTAGCCCGTTTATTTAAGTGTCTCGACCCACTAACCTGTGTGATTAGACAGGTAGTAGACCCGTGTCTAACCAGTTTAAGTATGGGTCGTGTTCAGTTGACCTGTTTAAGTAAACGGGTCATGTGCAGGATGATCTATTTAACACATTTATTTAAACAAGTCGACCGGCTAACCTGTTGGATCACACACGTCAATCAACCTGTTTAACCCACTTTTTTACAACCCGATTAGCACATTTACAACTTGTTACACGTTTAGATAAATGAGTTAAGTGAGTCGCGCTCAGGTTACATGTACGATTTGAGTGTGTGCAGTTAGCCCTAAAATAAATGCGATAGAGTGTACCTTATCTCCAGGAACCGAATTAAAATCTCCAGCGATAAGTACTGACGGCGTGCACTCAAATTTATCAGATACCATTTTTTTGAATCGAGCTACACGTGACAACAAATATTTTGCCTGTGCAAGCTTGACATCAGTCCATTCTGGGTCCCTGATAAACAAAATTCACATTTTTATCATGAACACTAAACATAAACAAAAATAGATCCACCTAGGAGAAGCTAGACAGCATAAGGGTAGAATTGGAATTACCATTACCAGTAAATATGCGTGTTTGTCACAATGACATAATGTTGATACGGATATTTGAACTTGAATGCAGCCATAATTCCAACACAATCACGTTTCAACCGTACATATGGATCATTAGGATCTCCTATATCATAATTAAATAAAGAAATATCATTATTAGAATCGCTCACCAAAGCGCGTAAAATTACAAAAAAGGACCTGAAAATCTTACTTGATAGGTACCTTTATTATTAGTGTCGGACGCCTTCTCTTTTTGTTCCACACGTGATGAATCGTCTAGAATCAAGTCAGCCAGGTCATTATAGTCAATTTTTTCCTCTATGACCAATTCCAATCTGAAAATTAAATGAACAAAGGAGTAAACAGATTATTTAATTTAGAATAAAGTAAAAATGTTTTTTGCGGTTAAATGAATGAAATGGTTTCGTTTCAAAGAACATACTTATTGTGCTTGTAGAAAATTCCACACCCGTCAAGTTTTTTGCCACTTCTTTTAATGTAGATGCTTGAGTAATCATTCTGCTCTATTTTTTCTTTGTAGAAGTTATCATATTCATCTAATTCCTGTTAACAGTTACATGATATTTCTCAATTCAGGAAAACCAAAAGTTGATAAAGATAAATATTGTAGAAGATAAGGATATGAAAACAACCTGTAAACATAAGATATCAGCATCAAGACTCCTGAGAACATCAAGAATTACTGGTGAACAAGCTTTCCACCTGTGATAATAGTCCATAAAAGAAACATGTGACGATATTTTAATAATTTTTCTAGTTATCCAGTTTTCATATCGTTGTAGCCATAGTTATTAAATGCGATAGGCGCACTCAAGGCGCATAGGCCTCACTTGGGGCCTAGGCGCAAGGCGGGCCTGAGAAAAAAAAGCGTACTTAAATAAAAAATTATAAATATATTATGTATATGAAATTAATATTATTCTTCAAATAAAATAAATAAAAGCTATTATATAACATTTAATATCATCTAATCAGCACCAAAAGTTCTAAAATAGTCAAGATTCAAATGTAATTCCAAACTTGAATAACACAATGTTTAATGTAGTTCCTTTGGCCTCTCCTAGATCTTAGTTTCAATAGCACTCCTTATGTCTTTTTTTTTGTTCGGCTTTTGTCTTCTCATGTTCCTGTCCTAGACAATGCCAAAGCGCTAGCCTAGGAATTAGAAGCGCATTTATTGAGCATCGCCTGAAAAATGGGCCTAGGCGCAAGAAGCGAGGGCTTTTAATAACTATGGTTGTAGCTAAATTTCAAGCATTGACCTTAGAATACTAAGAAAGAAAGAAACTCACTTGAGACACGGTGATGGGGAGTGTGGAAACACAGAACTTTTTACATATGCCTGCAAGTTGAACCAGCAAGTACTTAATAGTTGTTGTGTATTTGCGTGTATAAGAGGGTTAGACGGGAGCTTTGTAATACACAAAAAATATATTTCAAACTATTATAATTACAATTAAGTGCATACCTAATCTAATACCCAGTCACAAATCACAATTAGAGTATTATATTACAACAGTAAGCATGTGAAGAGAAATAATTATTCATAAACAAAAATTGACTAATTTCTTTTATTATATAGATATATGTGCTCGTTAGGTGTACGAGACTATGAGTGCATTAGATAACAACAATGAAAAATTAGCTCAATATTACCTTGGCGCCTCTATGACATTATGATCAATATAATTATACGCTTGAATGTTTAACATGAATGCATTAGATAACAACAATGAAAAATTAGCAGGAAACTTATGAAACTGTGCGCATAGATACCTGAGCAAGAATATTATACGAAACCAGCCGAAACGTGAAGCCTGCAGCATAAAATACAAATTTATATTTAGCTCGTATACTAACTAATAGTAAATTATAAATAATCAAGTAGCTATAATAATAGTATAATACCATCAGAGTTGGTAACAGAAGTAATTTCCTTCTGCTCCACTGGAGAAAACTTAGGGTAAACCGGTGTAGCCTTTGCAGCCGCCTTACCGGTACTCATACTGCACATAATCAACACTTGAATTCGTTTACTAAAAAGCAAGCGTTTATTAAAAGCCCTAACAGAAACTAAACATTGAGATTCGAAATGAATAGAATTAAAAGGCGGAAGCAGTGGGTACCTTCTTCGGGAGGATGATGAACACAGAGGGATTCGAGAGAGCAATTGAACACCGGATTTCAGAAGCATTATTATGTTTCCCCCAAATGGTTATAATAAGAAGACTCTTCTGACGGCTGGCTAACTGATATAACTGATAAAAATATTCATAGTCCCTCAACTATTATTTGATGGATAAGTCTAGTGGTGTAAACGAGCCAAGCTGCTCGTGAGCTGTTCGAGATCGGCTCGTTAAAAAGCTCGATCAAGCTGAGCTTTATCGAGCCCGAGCTCGAACCTAAAAATAAACGAGTCTGAGCCTGAGCTTCACTTATCGAGTTCGAGCGAGCTTGTCGTTTATATAATTTTTTAAAAATATATATTTAACAATTATTAATTAATATATATATATAATGTTATGAGAAAATAAATAAAAGTAACTAAATAATATATGTTATTTTATACATAAAATCATAATAGAAAAAATTATATAAATAATTATAATTATATAAAAAATAATTGATAAATAGTAAATGAGCCGAGCTCGAACTTGAAAATCTATTCACGAGCCGACCTCGAGCTTTGAAAATAGAGCTTGAAACGAGCTGAGCTCGAGCTCAAGCTCTGTGTAAGTTAAGCAAGCCGAGCCCGAGCCTAGTCGAGCTCGGGATCGGCTCGTTTGCACCTCTAGATAAGTCCAAGAAGTGTTGTGTGAGACTTATTGGAACTGGAAGTGAATGCTTAGCTCGAAATTGTACATGGATCGCTCAAAATGGGCAAATGAGCCAAGACAAGCTGGATTGGTTTGTAAACGGTACGTGCCCAAGCCTATATACACTCGCTCGTTTAACGTCTTAGTTAATTAAAACCATTTCTTTCTTTTTGGGAAATTCTTTTGTATCATGTAAGTTTCATGTACTTTTTCAAAGATTTATTGTATGAATATTAATCCCTTGTATTTCAATTCCCTAAAAAAATATTTCACAAATCAAAATGCGTTCGGTTCATAGAATTCAAAGGACTTAGATGCAGTTGGAATTTAAATCCCTTCTCTTGATGTATTTGGTTTGTAGAACCTCGTTGGTATTGGATTTCAATTCCATTTTCAATGTGTTCGGTTGGCAAATAAATTGGAATTTGAATTTTATTCTATCAAATTCCTTCACTTAAGAGATTTCACAAATCATTCCAGCATGTGGCGGATCTACTTAAGGCTTCGGGTGGTCCTCAACTTTATCACCGAAGTGCAAAATTTGTGCAAATTTATCTTCTTCTGCAATTTATATATTGGATACCCTTAAGCAAATATTATAATACACGCAAGTCTAAAAAAATTGTTATTTGACACTGTTGGGGAGCTTTACACATTTTGTTTGATTTTTTTATCTTCTAATGGATAAATTTTTTAGCACCTCAAATGATTTTTTAGCAAAGCGTTTAATTGTTAGCTTTTTAAAAAGAATTTAATTGCACATTGTTTATTTTTTATGAACATTTTAACGTAAATAGTATTGAAAACCAAGTATGTTTTAAAACTCTATTTTAGTTCTCATCTTTGTATTTGTAATTTTGATGCATCCTTTCTACACACTTCGACTACCCAACAACAATGAATACAGTTGAAACATATATAAGTAACGTATTCTAGTCCCTAGTCAAATTGTATAAAAAATACTCAAAATAACAAAATTTTGATTCCATACGATATGTATATGTGTGTGATTAATATTTATAAACACTCAAAATGAAAGGACGTGAAGCGTAATAATCTTATTTAATTAATCACCGGCTTGACAAAACCCAGAACCCTAGTTCTAGTTGTTAACGCCCTGCCAACTTGGTTAATTAGGCTGAAGGGTGTGGAGCGCGAGAAAGGGCGCGTGAGGCCATCCGCTCGCGCCCCGGGGCGCGAGCGCCACACCACCGAGGCGCTAGAGGGGCGCGAGAGGGGCGCGAGCGCGGATTTCCAGGCGGGCGCAAGGGTGATCGCGGGAGAAGAGAGAGGAAAGTCCCTAGTCAAATTGTATAAAAAATACTCAAAATAACAAAATTTTGATTCCATACGATATGTATATGTGTGTGATTAATATTTATAAACACTCAAAATGAAAGGACGTGAAGCGTAATAATCTTATTTAATTAATCACCGGCTTGACAAAACCCAGAACCCTAGTTCTAGTTGTTAACGCCCTGCCAACTTGGTTAATTAGGCTGAGGGGTGTGGAGCGCGAGAAAGGGCGCGTGAGGCCATCCGCTCGCGCCCCGGGGCGCGAGCGCCACACCACCGAGGCGCTAGAGGGGCGCGAGAGGGGCGCGAGCGCGGATTTCCAGGCGGGCGCAAGGGTGATCGCGGGAGAAGAGAGAGGAAAAGCTGGTGGGCCCACCCAAAAGAGCAGTTGAGCTCGGGTTTTTTTTTTAAAAAAACCTTTACAAAATCCTATATAATACCCCTAAATCAACCCATTTTAACCATATCAAGCACAACTTCAATCTCCAAACTCATATATAATATCCCAAACTCCTTTATAAAACCCAAAATTTTTTTCCTATATATAACCCATTTCATATAAATCAAAACTACCAAGAGCCGTGAGATACACGGGGGCAAAGCTATATGCCAAAACTACCAAGGTGACATTCCGCCACAACCGTCCACAATCAGTGATCAACAAAAACTTCATAACATAGCAAATATCAAGAGCCGTGAGATACACGGGGATCTTCGACATGAGTTGGTTGAACATTTGTGGGCGAGGCGACCAGATGATCTTGTATTAGATTAGTTTTATTATTAAATATTATTGTTTATTTAATTTTTAGTATGTTTTTTTTTATTATGAATTTTAAAAAAAATGTGTGTTTTTTAAATAATTTCTTGTTTTTTTAATAATACGTTTTTTTAATACATTTATAAAAAAATAAAAAAATAAACCGCTCGCGCCCCTCCACACCAGGGCCAGGGGCGCGAGCACCACAACCAACACCCATCTTATCAAGTTTCTCTCTCTGCCACACGTAACAATATTATTGGCTGGAGCCCCCACTCGCGCCCCCTCTCGCGCCCCCCACACCCCTCAGCCTTAGTTAACAATTGCCATCTAAAACCACCGGCTAACCCCACCGCCTAACCCGCCGGCGATAACACCTACTGTTGTTTCCTGAAACAAAGCGTCAATCTTTATAACAATTTCGATTTCAACCGGTTCTAGTTTTCAGTTTGGTAAGTCTAAGATTCATTTTTATGGGTTAATTGATTCAGTAAAATGGTTGTTGATATCGTATGAGGATAGTGTGAAATGGGTTTTCAGTTTCTGTAAGGTTTAGGGTTTATAGGTTTTTTTAGGATTTTTGGTGACGACAATCTTCTTCTGACGGGTGTGACGGTTCGGTTTTGAGCTAAAATTCAACCAAAAATCCAAGTTTGGTTTTATTATTTGTTAAAACAGATAGGTTTCGGTTTTGGCTTTTGAGCTTGAAAATTGTGTTTTGGCCCAAAATATTGAATTTAGGCCTAAATCATTTTGTTAATTAGTAACTAGTTGATTATTATTATATAATAATTTGGCTGAAATATTTGAGTTACGTATTTATTAAATTCTTATAAATTACTTGAAATAAAAAATCAAAATTTAGAAATTCGGATCAGATTTTTTTGGCTTTTATTACATGCAAAACCAAACCGGGATAAGTTCGGGTTTTTACAGTCGGTTTTTGTTTCTATCAGGTTCTTTTTTTTGTTTGGTTTTTTGGGTTTCTTGCACACTCGTATCTGTCAGTCCGATTTTGAACTTTTGTGTTTTCAGTTAAAGGTTCGTCAATCATTCTCAGGGTTGATTCGCTGAAGCATCAATGTTGCAGAATTTGAATTTTATTTCTGATCAAGTCAACCTCACTTCACTTATCAGCCATCAGTCCATCATCTCTCCTGTCAAGACTCAGTTACATGAACCATGGACCGGAGTTACCGCCTCACAAAGATTAGGTAACTCGTTGCAGTGCCATGCTGTTCTTGACAGAATCACTGAAACCAGAGTAGATCCATGGAGAAAGAATAGAAATGAAGTTAAGGAAGATGGAGAAGACTCGTATTCTGGTAGGATTTTCGTGAGAAACGATGAGCAGACTAATAACGACCTTTACAGAGTTTTTGCAGACACTGGGAGCTGCTAAAAGCAGCAAGATTGGTAGCTTTAATGTGCCGAAGAAACCAAATTCCCGACTTTGATTGGTG
Source organism: Bidens hawaiensis (assembly GCF_021521415.1). Classification (NCBI taxonomy): domain Eukaryota; kingdom Viridiplantae; phylum Streptophyta; class Magnoliopsida; order Asterales; family Asteraceae; genus Bidens; species Bidens hawaiensis. The sequence continues at coordinate 126,668 of NW_027495707.1, read as the reverse complement.
CATGAAGTTGATTAGAGGTTTAGTCAAGATCAATTTTACGGAACGAGCCACTGAGGTCTTGACTTGTATGGTTATGTCTGGTGGGGTCCCTGATATCATCACTTACAATATGCTAATCAGTGGTTTATGTAAAAACAGACGTATAGACGCGGCTCTTGATCTTCTAGAAGGTATGAGTGTATCCGGTTGTCCTCCAGATGATATTACTTATAATGCCATAATTCGTGTTATGTTAGAACACGGTTATCTTAACCAAGCGGTTTCATTTTGGAAGGATCAGTTAGCCAAGGGTTGCACCCCGTATGTTAGCACTAGCTCGGTTCTTGTTGAATTAGTTTGCAAATCACGTGGTGTTTTACGAGCTATGGAAATCTTGAACGATTTATCGGTTCATGGTTGTAATGCTGATTTAGTGACGTACAATTCGATTATTAACATTACTAGTAAACGAGGGAATTTTGGAGATACTATTTTGGTTATAAATGATCTTTTATCTCACGGTATGGAGCCGAATACAGTAATGTACACAACGCTTATCCACTCGTTTTTTAACCATGGTTACTTGGATAAGGTGGATGAGATTCTAGCTTTCATGAATGAAACGTCTAACGCCCCAACCATGGTTACTTACAATATTTTGATAAAGGGGTTTTGCCAATACGGGTTTCTTGATCGTGCTGTCGGTTTCTTTAACGAAATGGTGTTGAACGACTGTTCACCTGATATCATCACCTACAACACGCTTCTGCGCGCGCTTTGTGATGTGGGAATGATGGATCTGTGTTTGCAGATTGTTGAATGTTTAAAAGACAGTAATACCCCTCCAAGTTTGGTAAGTTACAACATTTTGATTGATGGGTTGGCTAAAAGAGGTTATATGGAGAAAGCAGTTGGTTTATATCAGGAAATAATAAAGGGAAAGAAGATTGTTCCTGATGATGTTACTCATAGAAGCTTGATTTGGGGATTTTGTCATGCTGATATGGTTGAAGAGGCTGTGAAGATTTTGAAATTGATGAATAAAAATGGACATAGAGCTACTCATAGTACTTATAAGTACATAATTCGTAAGTTATGTCAAAAACAGAAACCAGACGATGCGATCAAGGTTTTGAAAATGTTAACCTCGAGCCCACAGAGACCGTATGGTGCAAAGTTTTATTCTGATATGATTGGGGGTTTGGCTGCAAGTGGTATGCGAGAAGAAGCTAAGCAACTACATCAGAAACTAACCGAATGGAAGGTGGTTTAAACTTTTTTAAGGTTTCTGTCTTGTAATTTCCAGCTATACATTAACAAATAGAAGTTTTTTATGCGTATTTGTCATTTCGATATGAGAAGCTGCAAAAGGTTGTTAATTTCAGCAGGGTTAATGTCGCCGATATCTACTTGCTTTCTTCAAATTGATACACGAAAACTGGTATTTAACTTATATACATAAACAACTTTTTTATGCGTATTGTCATTTTCGATATGGGAAAATTAAAAGAATGTTAATTTCAGCAGATTAATTTTGATATCTACTTCCTTTCCTCAAATTAATACACAAAAACTGGTAAAGTTTACTGCTTTTTACCTAATTTCTGCTTGTTCTTCAACAAAACCTTCTTAAATGGTTTTTAACTCCATAAACACTTCTTAGTTAGAGTGTTCTTGAGGTTCTTGCAATGGGAAAGTCTTTTTCAACCGTTTGACAGAATCTTCCGAAATAACTCTCATTTTGAACAACAAATTACCCAAATCCAAAGCCTCGGCCCGTTTACCTGAGAACCCGAACCCTTCCACCAGCAAAATATAAGTCGTTTGGTTCGGTTTACACCCCTTTTCCACCATTTCTTCCAAAACAGTAATTGCATCATCAATTCTATGAGCTTTACACAATCCAAGAAGCACAATATTATAAGTTATAACAGTCGGCATAAACCCGTAATTCTCCATACTTTCCAACAACCCAATCGCCTCGTCTACCAACCCATCTCGACATAAACACGAAATAAGTGCGTTATACGTTATCTCATCTGGATCAATCCCTTTATTTATCATTTCTGAAACCAAATGTAAAGCCTTTTCTTTCTCTTTATTGTACTATAAAGCACTTAGCATTGTGTTATAAGTACTCACATCAGGTGGACACCCTGTTTCTCCTAATCTTTCAAATATCTGCATAGCTTCATTTGCATTTCCATTCTTACACAAAGCCGATAAAACCGTGTTGTAATTCACTATATCGGGTAGACACCCACTCAATATCATGTAATCTAAGAAACTTAACGCGACATCGAGCCGACCCTCTCTACAAAAAGCAGAAATCAAAGGATCAAAAGTGAAAGCATCAGGACTAAGCCCACTTTCCACCATGATCTTCAACATGTTTAGAGCTTCATCTACTTTCCCGTCCCGACACAACGAGCTTATCAAAATACTATAAGTAACCGCGTTCGGTTGACACTTTCTCGAAAACATTTCTTCCATTAACCTCTCCCCATCACCCCATCTCCTTTGATTCAACAATGCTCTCAACAATATATTATACGATATCACATCCGGTTTACACCCTTTCGACGGCAAACTTTGAACAAACTCAAAAGCTTCTTCCATCATACCTTCTCTACACAACCCTCTAATTATAGCATTATAAGTATACATATCAGGTTGCAGCCCTCTATCCAACATCTCATCTAAAAGCTTCCTCGCCTCATCAATCCCGCCTTCCAAAATCGTCGCCTCGATCAATATCGTATATGTGATCACCGTCGGATTACAATCATCTTCCAACAACTGATCCAACATCTTCATAGCCAACCCTAACTTCCCCCTATCACACAAACTCCCAATCAAAATATTATAAGTAACAATATCCGGCGAAAACCCATTATTCTTCATCCAATCCAACACTCGATTAGCCGAGTCAATCTGATTCAACTTACAAAACCCACTGATCACTGCATTGTAAGCAAACACATCTGGTTCACCGTACGCTTCGAGTATTTGAAGAACCTTAAGCGCGTTTTCGACCCGCCGCGTGTTGAAGAAACCCTTAATCAGCTTTGTGCATAGGATGACATCAGGCTTGTAGCCTCTGCTAACCATGAATTCAAGAAAATGAAGTGATTCTTCATAATTGCCTGCTTTGCAGGATCTGTTAAGCAGTTTCATGAAATGGGTTTCTTTGTAATTGCGGGTTTGTAACTGGGGAGACTTGAAATTGGTGGAAAGTTTGAAGCTTGATGAGGTTTTGAAATTAGGGTTTGTGTTAGGGTTTGTGCAGGTGATGAGGGAGTAATGGTGATGGGGGGTTGAAGTGGCTTTTGGGTGGGAGTTGAAGGGGAAGAAGGTTGGTGTGAATTCTGTGGAAAGCATTGTTTGATTTTGGGTTTGAGGTTTGAATTCATGGTGTTCTCATCATTGTTGCAGAGTGTGTGTGTGTGCTGTGGTTGTGTGTGGAAGGATATGATGATTTTGGATTTTGGTATAAAGTTTTCTAGTTTGTGGATAAGATGTGATCCATGTGTAATGGAATAATATGCGGGTCGGGTCAACCCGCACTTTGGCTCCATTTTTGCTCACTTTAAATTTGCCATGTGTCCATGTCCCTTGTTAAAAAAAGAGAGAACTTTCCTTTTCGTCTATGTGGTTTAGAGTGGCACAAACTGGGTATTCTTAAGAGTTGGAACCGGTTTTGGGTATAGTCAAGAAAAGTCAAAATCGGTTTCGGGTATAGTCGGGTATTTGACTGGGTTTTGACCAGTTCCATCGGGTTTTTTTCGGGTAGGGTGGGGTTGGGCTTTGACCGGGTATTGGTTGAACCGGTTCCACCGGGTTCGGGTCGGTTGCAGTTCCGGGTACAGTTTCAGGGGGAACCCAAAGCCCGGTCCATACCCGCGGGGTAAGGTATGGTCAGGTCCGGTTCCGAGTAGGAACCGCCGGGTCAGGTCGGGAACCGGTTTTTTTGTGCATCTCTAATGTGGTTTGTTCAAATTTACTATTTCGGTTCAAAAGTTTAAAACTTGCTATTTCTATATCTAGATTTTTTGCAATTATCGTCCATGTTTTTTAAAATCTATTATTTTAGTCCAAAATATGTTAGTGAGGACGAAAATTGCAAGGTAAATGAAACTGTAGGTGCGGAAGTGAAGTAACATATTTTAAACTTTTCGGAAATAGCAAATTTAAACAAATTGCGGGAATGAAAAGTTCAATTTTAATTTATAGAGGGCAATTAATCTGTATAAGTTCGGAATGTCTTTTATGTTGACATATTTTTTACTCATGTGCTAAGGTTTTTATATCATTTTAAAATTGATTTAAATAAATGATCAGAAGCTATTGTGGTTTGTTTAAAAACTCACATCACAAGTAGATAAGCTATTAAGCTCTAAAAAAGCGGGTCAAATGGGTTGAATGGCTAAAAAGAAACACGTCAAATGGGTCGAACGGGTCAAATGGGTCTAATAATAACTTAACGGGTCAAACAAATTTACCTTACATTTAGTCCAAGGTAAATAATAAACAAATTCACATCACAGTTAACAAAAATAAAAGTACAAAAACAAATTTACAGCCTTTAACTTTTCATCCTCACAAGATCCCAAAGAAAAGCCTTATCAGGGCATACCTTCTTCAAAACGTCTTCAATTTCTTCTCCCAACTTTTCTTGAATCTCCGCACTTCTAAGTTCATCCATTTGCTAATAAACAAACAAACGTATAACTTTACAAATGACAACTTTTAAGCCCTTTACTTATAAATGGGTGATCAATACGAATAGGTCAGCCAACCCAAACCGACTTGATTTGACCTGTTTCAACACGACCCATTTTGACTTTTTTTACCCATAATGAAATTAAAGAAAGTTGATGTTACCTTAATCAACCACACTACATAAGTAGCTGCGAACATTGCTTGTGTTTCGTAATCCCAAAAACATTATCCAGAATAACTGTACACAAGCGAAAGAGTAGTAATTCGTTATCCAAAAATGAATCAACATGGGTCCCACCCATGTGAGCTGCAAAATGTTTAATCCAGAAAAGCGAGAGGAAACGACGATAAAGCCACAGTGCCTGAAACACAAGCATATACCACATTTATAATTAAGTCAAATTAGTCAAACTTTGATAAAAAAAATAACAAAAGAATGAAAAACAGATATGCGTACCTCTCTTCCTATGTAACACTTGATTAATGTTTCACTCCAGATTAGCTCTTCCTGTCATTGTACAAATTGTTAATGACATAGATGCACTAGATTCATGGAAATATGAACATGACAGCCTTAAACCTTCCAAAGTTGATGTACTTCTGTATTATGTGACGGGCTTTCTTCTAATTCTTGTTTATACCATGAATCTTCTAATGTCCTGCTCATCAACCGCTGCCCAATCAGTTAAATTTTCAGTCACTCAAAACAAAATTAAATCTAAAATAAATACATCAATAGTCATTGATAGTTGAAACTTAAACTTACCGTTCGATAGTGAAAGCAAGAGTTATCAGCAACATGTAATCCAGCCCAATCTCGATTATTAATTAACTCATCAATTATCTGAAAAAGAACCAAGAAAAACCTATTAACACTCACAAAATCATTATAAACAGAAAACATAAAAAAAAAAAAAAAAGAGAGAGACAGAGATATTAATAGACCAAGAAGTGTAAAGTTCACACCTGACTTTTGGTCATGTAAGATACTAACCAGCAACGATGATTCCATGCACGGTAATTCATCTTCGACTTCTGCAAATTAAAGTCAACATCATCAGGGAGTGATGACCATCTAGTCAACAATAGATAAGATGAGACGAAAGTCCGAAACAAGTTCAACATATAAACAACAGAATTGCCAAAATAATATTTAACCTCCGCTATTCTTTTGGCTAATTCAGAATCACTTTTCAAAACTTCTTCCAGATTTGTAAACTTGTCAGCTATCATCTTAATCACCCATCGCCTGTTAAAAATTCACAAAGTTATATAAAACCCTGAGTGCATTATACTATAACCCCCGAGCAACAACAAATATCAAAACACAATGAACCCTAATACAGACACTACATTCATAATTTCATCAAGCAACAAGTTTCACTGGATAAAGATAACTGTAAGAAAAAAAATATTATTTTGAAACAGAAAATATTTATTCCAATAGAGGAGCTACCTTCCCACCTATGGCTCCACGAGCGCTCGCTTTTTGGCGAATATGAAAGGACCAAAGTAGATAACTTTAGCTCATCAAAAAATAACATAATATTTTGCTTCTTCAAAACAACTTCCTTCCTGCAAAGTATTAGCAGTAGGCCATTAAAAACATAAAAAATTTATAAACCATCTTCATTCAAAAAGTCTTTTAAATATAAAAAAGATGAATACCTGCAATTCCACGCGGTTCCAAAATCACAACTCAACAGCAAAAGCATCCTGCTATGCTTCATCACTTCACTTTCAGCATCCAACACCACTTTCATCGCGTGCAAATCAGTCAGCATTTTATACCGATTTAGTGAAGACATAAACGCGTGCTTAGCAGCATTATACAACGGGCGAATAACGTGCGTCGAGATGCCCAACTTGTGATCTTTACACCAGAAAGCCATCTCAGCATGATTAGCTTCTGATGACTCCGACCTAATGCCATCATCTGACATGTCACTTATAGCAGCAAACTGAGACGGATGAACAAATCCCACTTCATCACTGGTTACAGATGATATTAGATCAAGTTAACCTACTAAAAGTACATATAACTTTACAGTGCATGTAATGAAGTAGGTTTATTATATTAATTAGTCTAGTTCAAAAACTGTACAATAATAATAATAATAATAATAATAATAACTAGTTATTTTGAAGGTGCAATTAGGGTTTGTTTGACTATCAGTTGCTGCATATTGAGTAAGAGTTTGACTAATCACTCAACAAATTGGTGGAATTTGCCCTAAATTGGGGTAAAATGAGTCCTAATTGAGATGTATGAGGACTTACATTAAAGGATCGGAATCGAGAATAGACTCTAACTGATGATGGAGTAGACTACACGACGGATCTGCGTCTGCTGAGCTCATCTTTTCGAGTTCTCACGAGCAGAGCCACGAGGGTTTTTATAAGCTGTCCGTTAAATTATATTGTTAGATCATGCCGTTCGGTTAAATTATATTCATCGGTCCGATTTTGATGGTTTTACGGTTTAGAAGCAAGCCGTGAACACTCCTATCTTAATAGCGTTGTTCATGAGCTGAACCGAACCGAGCGAAGGCTTGCTCGTTTACAACCGAAACGACTAAAATTCGAACCGAGCAAAAATCGGAACGAGCCAAAATCGAATCGAACATTTTTCGATCGAACATCGAGCAATTTTCAAGCGTTGTTTATTTCTTTTTCACATTAAAATTTTCAATAAGAAACAAGTTTGAAGGTTGTAAATAATATATTTTGTATATATTAGTAGTTTTTAGACAAACGTTTAATTGGTTGTAAATTTTTATGAGAAATAAATATGAACTAAAATATAATGAACATGTAAACGAACTTCATGTATTTTGAACACTTAAAGCGAAAGATAAAACTATAAAACTAACGGAATTGAGAAAATTTAAAGGATTTAAAAAATTGTATACCTATATTTATGTGTATTGTCTATTTATTTATATTTTTGTTCATATATAATTACATATAAATAAATTAAAAATATTCGAGACGAATCGAAACGAGCTGACCTTTGCTAGTTGCTTGGCTCGTTTACAAACCGAACTAAGCAAAGCGGCTTGTTTAAAATGAGCGAAAAAACAAACGAGCATTTTTTGAACAATTTCTAAGCAAGTTCAAACAGTTTGGACGGCCTACCTAGCTATAAGTGTGGGTGTGCTTTTTCAACACTTCGCTTCTACCATTGCTTCTATTAGGTATTTTTTTTAATTGATCTTGTTAATGGGGTATTAAAAACATATAATAGATTAATTAATATCTAATAAACAGTAACATCCGACTACTAATATTAACTAATATTGTGTTTTTTTTTATTAATTATAACTTGTTAATTTGTTTTTGTTGTCTAGATAAAATCAAATACAAGATCAGGGATCAAATAAGATTAGTGAGACAAGAAAGTGATTGCCACTAGTGCGAGATGTGATATGGCGAGCGTTACCACACTAATGATATAACGTGACGGTTATCCCTATAGATTTAGTGAGAGACACTAGGTTATTAACCCATAAACGTCATGAAGAGGTATGTACCCGCCTCAACACCAATCAAGGCGGGTCAACCCACAAGATAAAGACATTATCAAGGCACAAAGCCAAAACCTAGGCGCATGGCGCATACAAAACATGCTCAGGCATCATATGCTCGCGCATCACATATGCGCGCGGCGCATCAACGCGCGGCGCATATCACATGCTCTTGCACATCACATATGCTCGCGCGTCGCATATGCGCGCGGCGCACAATCGCGCGGCGCATATCACACGCTCGTGCATATCACACCTGCGCATGAAATATCTGCGCGTGAGAATAAAAAGAAGACTTCGCGCATCCTCAGGATGGGCGCATATCACACGTGCACATAATCAACCTCGTCCTTATTCAAGTCAGGATTAGGGCGACCTTGATTGTGCACGTCAGACAATCTTCTAGAAGGCATCTTTTTAAGGAGTAAGAATATGCTGATATTGACAGCTGCCAAATGAAAGGTCGACAACTCAGCATGACACATGTGCTACCACATAATTACAACCAACGAGAAAGCGCCAGGTGTCCCAGAGGACACATGGCGCAGTGCGGTTGGAGGAGGCCAACGAGGCTGAGCCCAACCAGTGGAAACCCTAGCACTATAAATACAGCATCAACTCCACTTTGATGGGGGATTGATTCACACTCAATCATTGACAGTTACAAGCAGTGATATCACATTCAATCACATTGAATTATATTCACTCACAGTCAGTTACAGAGAAAACACACAGTCACACAAATCAAGAGTATTCAGCGATCAGCAATACTCTTGAGATTCACTTACATACAACATTATTATCTTCTCAAAAAGATACTGATTCTCACGCCGGAGGGTTACCCCAAAGAGGACCCCTCTGTCCCTTTCTGAGGGGTAAGTAACGGCGCTGTTCATTTTGTAGGTGGAAGAACTCGGATCCAGAAGAACCATCGGTGAAATAGTTTAATCACACCCGAGGAAAGTAGATCTGCTACCAGTGAGTAGATCCACGTTTCTTCATTGGCGCCATCCACTGTTACAAACGGCAATCAGATCTCATCCAGATCTAAAAAATTCAATCACCATGGTTTCTGGAGTTCGTAACGTTGATCAAGCTCTGGAGGATATTGAACGTGAGGGTGTTAACGACGGACAGCAGGTTCTGAGGGTTCCGCGTGATTCTACGCGTACCACCAGCAACCGTCCCTTCGTCACAACCCCTCACGGCCAGACTGAAACTCCTCCAGACGATCACACGTTACAAAATATGGCCGGCGCGAAGTTGAAAGGACCAATGGGTCCAGAAGATGAAGCAGACGATCCGAATGAATGGCTCATAAATGAGCAGCGGCGTCTGATGGATAAATACACTGAAATGATCAAACAGAAGAAGCTAGCCGACCAAACACAAAGGCAAGCGATGGAGAAGCAGCCCACAAAAAGGCCGCGCGCGCCGGAAGAAGGGCATTCTGTTCACACTGCACACACAGAGTTCAGTGATGAAGAGGTGCATAGCATGAGAAAGACAAGGGATACTCATGCAGGAGGCTCGCAGCTCCGCGCGCCTGTGAACATGGCGCCAGGAGCCAGAGCAGATCCGGATCTGCACATGCCATACAGCCCACCGGTCAGAGGGCAAGTGGACGTAACCACCCCCTACAGACCAGCCATCCTGGTAAAACACTCAAAGTTTACTGCGCGCATCGCGCAGGCTCCCATCCAGCACAAGACCAAGATGCCAAGTGGTCTGGGGAAATATGATGGCACGACAGATCCAGATGACTTTTTGCAAGGTTTCTATAACACGGGAAACCTAGAGAGCTGGACGATGCCAACATGGTGTCATATGTTTGCCCGCTGCCTCACGGGCGCAGCGCGAGTATGGTTCGAGAGCTTGCCGACAGGGCAAATTGATGGGTTCGAGGAACTGTTAGAAAAGTTCCAGGCCCACTTCGTACAGCAGCGCAGGCACACGCGCGATCCTGATGACATCATGCACTGCATCCGCAGGAATGATGAAACGATTGAAGATTACATCACTCGTTTCAATCAGGAGTCCCTGGCAATCGGGGGCATAACTGAGCAGCTCCTGCGCGTGGCCTTTATACAAGGCGCGCGCAGTGATCAGTTACGACGAGCTCTCGTAAGCAAGGATGGTATGCCCACCACGTGGGCCAAGTTAATGGAGGCATCGCGAGTTTTCGCGAGAAATGAGAAACAGATTGCCCAAGATAGGGCAAGAGAAAGAGCGCATCAGGCTGAATCACCGCGCAGCAAAGAGAAGAGGGCCAAACAGAACTCTGTATGGTCCAGGTTGCAGCCAACAAGTTTTTCTTCCGCGGAAAAACAAGCGCAACCAAGCTCACCCCAGCCCCAAAAGGATGCTCGTAAACACGGGGAGAGTGACAAGAGGGAGGGCGGCAGAGATCCTAGCAGACCTCTGCCAAGAATATGGACTCCCCTCACTAAAACACCTTCACAGGTGTTAAGTACTGAGAATGTCCAATTCAAGCCTCCCAAGCAACTACACTACAAGGGGCCGCAAAACAGTGGCAAATATTGTGAATTTCACAGGTCCCCGGGCCACAACACCGACGCATGCCATCATTTAAAGGATGCGATCGAGAAGGATGTAAAGTCTGGCAGGCTGGCTCACTTGGTAAAAAACCAAAGAATAGAAGATGAGCAACCGGAGGGAGCCTCTGCCAGCAAGAAGTACAAAAGAATCTGTGTGGCTGAGGGGGGACGACAAGGGCAGACGTCAAGAAAGAGAAGCGCGCAAATTCACGGAGATTGGCGCGAGCAGCAAGTCATCTTCCCAAGAATCAGGGGAGGCCCTTCAATAAGCAGTCCTCTCGTTATTACCACACACATTGCTCATTACGAAGTGTCAAAGGTCCTGGTGGACACTGGAAGCGAATCTGACATTATGTATGAGCAGTGTTTCAGAAAGTTAGACCCGGCAGACCAAGCTCGGCTCGAAATTGTGAACGCACCAATCTGTGGTGTCTCAAATGAAATCATACATCCCCTAGGCCAGATTCAGTTTGAATTAACTATGGGGGATGATGAGCACAAGCGAGCCGAAGTGGTCAACTTCTTGGTCTTGCCCACCACGTCATGCCACAATATGATCCTGGGTAGGGGAACGATTGCCCAATTTAATGCTGTACCATCGCCAGCGCACGGCGCATTGGGGATCCCTACACCAACAGGCGTAGCATTTGTTTACCGCGATCATTTGTGCGCAGTGACAACCACGCCGCGGGAAGGGAGAATGAAACTTCCAACGGCGGACAATGCGCCAGAGAAGTGGATTTTAAACCCAAAATTCCCCGACCAAACGGTCACAATTGGCGCTACCATTTCAGACGACACGAGATTGAGAGTGAAAAGGTTGCTCACAAAATACATGTCGGTCTTCGCGTGGCAACACTCCGATATGACTGGGGTCCCGCGAGACTTGGCGCAACACTCTCTTAACACGTTCAAGTCGGTGGAGCCAATTGCTCAGAAGAAGAGAATCATGGGGGATGAAAAGGCGAAGGCCATGAATGAGCAAGTTGAGGACTTGTTGCGCGCAAACATTATCCGCCCGATCCGATACCAGACGTGGGTAGCCAATCCTGTGATGGTAAAGAAAAGCAACGGGTCATGGAGGATGTGTATTGACTTCAAGGACCTCAACAAAGCATGTCCGAAAGACTGTTACCCACTACCAAACATCGACGCAAAGGTGGACTCCGTGGCGCCATTCAAGCTCAAATGTTTCTTGGATGCCTACAAAGGCTATCACCAGATTCAAATGGCACCACAGGATGAAGACAAGACGGCCTTCAGAACCGACAAGGGTGTTTTTTGTTACACAAAAATGCCCTTTGGTTTAAAGAACGCGGGCGCCACCTATCAGAGACTTATGGATTCTGTTTTCAATGAACAAATCGGAAGGAATCTAGAAGTCTACGTTGATGATTTAGTGATCAAGAGCAGGGAGGAGAGACAAATGCTCAACGACATCGAGGAAACTCTTCAGCGCCTAACGGAAGTTAACATGAAGCTCAACCCGAGCAAATGTACTTTCGGCGCGGAAGAGGGGAAATTTCTTGGTGTAATGGTCACTAAGGATGGTTTCAAGGTGAATCCTGAGAAGGTGGAAGCCATCCTTGACATGCCTTCACCAGCCACCATGAAAGAGGTTCAGAAGCTGAATGGTAGATTGGTGTCAATCAACAGGTTCCTAGCTAACCACGCCAGCAAATCTACTCCATTCGTTAACACCTTGAGGAACTGTTTGAAGAAGAGCCAATTCAAGTGGACGCCTGAGGCTGAGCAAGCTTTCAATGAGATAAAAGAATGTCTCATAAAGCTGCCCGCGCTCACAGCTCCACTTCCTGGCGAAACCCTTACATTGTACTTGTCAGCTGGAGATCGCGCCATTGGCGCAGTATTATTGGTGGATCGCAAGGGGATCCAAACGCCAATATACTATGTGAGTCGAGTGCTCACAGACCCTGAGACGCGCTATTCCATCATGGAAAAGTTAGTTTTGTCGCTAACACACGCGTCGCGCAAACTCCATAGATACTTCAATGGTCATCCTATTGAAGTACTGACTGGTTACAACATCCAGCAAGTCTTGCGACGTCCCGCGCTCTCCGGAAGGCTGACAAAGTGGGCGCTGGAATTAGGTGAACACACGATCACTTATAAGCCCCGTCCAGCAATAAAGGGTCAAGTTTTGGCGGATTTCATCACGGAAATCCCAGAGGGAAAGATTGAAGAAGCTCAGCGCGAGGTAGACCCTCCGCGAGCAAATGATGAAGAAGATGTTTGGAGGCTATTCACTGATGGAGCCTCCAACAGCGAAGGGTCTGGCGCAGGTCTCAAACTGGTAGACCCTGATAATCATGAATATACTTATGCTATCAGGTTGGACTTCAAGAGTACCAACAATGAGGCTGAGTATGAAGCCCTGCTGGCTGGTCTGCGCATCGCGCGCAAGTTTGGGGTTAAAAGACTAGAGGCGCATGTTGATTCTTACTTGGTAGCTGCTCAGGTCAACGGCCTATATGACGCCAAGGAGAACACAATGCCTATGTATCTAGAGCAGGCAAAAAAGCTCGTTGAGCAGTTTGACTTCTTCAGAATCATACACATCTCGCGAAGCGAAAACAAGTCCGCAGACGCGTTGAGTAAAATGGCATCAACTAATTTTGATCACTTTGGCAAAGATGTCAGGGTGGAAATAATGAGCAGCCCGTCAGTGCAAACGCAATCGGTCCTGGTAATTCATACAACTCCTTCATCCTGGATAACTCCAATAATGGAATTCCTGAAAGAGGGGAAGTTACCGGATGATCGCGCACAGGCGAGAAAGATAAGACACAAGGCGCAGAACTATGAACTACTTGATGGTACAGTGTATCGGCGCTCTTATCTTGGACCGCTCATGAAATGCCTGGATGCGGAAGAAGCAAGCTATGTGATTAGGGAGATTCATGAAGGAATCTGTGGAATTCACGCTGGTCCGCGCATGGTGGTTGCCAAGGCGATGAGCTCAGGCTACTATTGGCCAGGCATGTACTTGGATGCGCTAAAAGAAATCCAAAAATGCAAGGCATGTCAGAGCTACGCGCCAAACACCATGCGTCCAAAAAACAACTTGATTCCAGTCACCTCAGCATGGCCTTTCCACAAATGGGCCATTGATATTGTGGGGCCCCTGCCGCAAGCGCAAGGGCGTGTGAAATTTTTGGTAGTGGCGATAGACTATTTCACAAAATGGGTTGAAGCCAAGCCACTAGCAAAAATCACAGCTGAGGCGATGAAGCAATTTATCTGGAGCCACATCATTTGCCGTTTTGGCCTTCCTATGGAAATTGTGAGCGACAATGGCAAACAATTCACTGACAGGAAGATGTCAAGCTGGCTCAAAGAATTGCACATCAACCAAATCTTTACGTCCGTTTACCATCCTCAAGGGAATGGCCAAGTGGAGCGCGCGAATCAAAGTTTACTAAATGGGCTGAAGAAAAGATTGGAGGGAGAATCCCATTCTTGGGTCGAAGAGTTACCTAATGTCTTGTGGGCGCACAGGACATTAAGCAAAACTAGCAATGGCGAATCCCCGTTCAGCCTAACTTATGGGACAGAGGCTATGATCCCAGCGGAAATTGGATGCCCATCCCATAGGGTACTCATGATGAGCAAAACTGATAACGACCACGAAAGAAGGTTGGACCTTAACTTGCTTGAAGGGCGCAGAGAAGCGGCTATCATTAATGAAGCCAGATACAAGAAAAAGCTGGAAAAATATTATAATCAGCGCGTTAAAGAGTGCCACTTCAAGAAAAATGATTTTGTCCTTCGAAACAATGAAGCTAGTCGCGCAATACCCCCAGGAAAAATGTCCCCCAATTGGGAGGGACCTTATCAAATTTCAGAAGACCTGGGGAAAGGCGCGTATGCTTTAAAAGATTTGAACGGAAAAAAGATACCGCGCGCGTGGAACGCGGCACAGCTTAGAAAATGCTTCATGTAAAAAGTTCAAATTTGTAATCAAGGCTTTTAAGCCATCATTAATGATGATTCGCGCTATCTTTCAATATTTGTCGCGCTATCTTTCAATATTGGTTCTATTACCTTTGCATACATGTTTCACACTTCCTTTATTAAATTGGAACAATATGACAACATTATATTGACTTCAAAACAAAATAAAGCGAAGTAAAACATACATGCGCGAGCCTTAGCTCAAACGCGTTAACGAGTCTTAACTCTAAAACGTCAGGGCCTTAGCCCAAAATTACGAGCCTTAGCTCAAACACGTTAATGAGTCTTAACTCTAAAATCGTCAGGGCCTTAGCCCAAAACAAAGAGCCTTAGCTCAAAACACTCACATACATCCATCTTACACCCCGCGCAGCCTGATCATAAAAATCCTTAAACAAAACTAAGGCAAACTACATGCCATATCATGTTAAGGTCTCAGGTCGAGGCCGCGCGCGGAACCATAGTGGATATCTGAGTAACACAAGCTGACATGTAATGGCTAAACTCATACTTCCATACCGCGTGACACCAACGCGCGAAAAGGAATTAACGAAAAATTAGCGCGCATGTCAGCATGAGCAAGATACTGTGAGAGCCACAAACAAAATAGAACAGAGGTTAAGTGAATAATTTCCTTACAACCTTGTTCTTATTTTAACGTTCAAGCATATCTTATATCTATACAACCAAACATGAAGAGATGAATGGAAATGCGCAACATACGAAAAGGAGAGAACAAGTTTCATTTCATTGGATCGAAATTTACAAGTATCATGAGTTACAAACTACAAGTATAAAAGATAAATATACAAAATTTGATGATGGGCTTCTCAAGTCTCCACGTCGACGTCAGCCGCTTCATCATCCTCATCATCTCGCGCAGCATCTGGCGCGGTCTGCTCTTCATCTCCGAACTGACCATAGTCAAGTTCTTCCTCCTCGTTGGAGTCTTCGATCACAACGGTGTCACGAGCAGATTCTTTCGCCGCGCCAGAGCCGCTGGCAGGGGCAACATCCCCCGCGCCACCATCATCGCCACCAGCCCTCTCGCAATCATCAAGCAACTTCTTTAGTGCGCCGAGGTCGGGCTGGTCAGCAAGCGCAGCTATCTGTAAATCATTAGAAAAGTAATGAGTACAAACACTTAGAAAAGTTAGTAAAGTAAAACTCATTAAGATCAAGGTACCTGCATAAGGATGGGGATGGGAGTATTCATATACTTTTCCCCCACCGCGGCCATGTCCGCGCAGGCCGCATCGAACTTGTAAGGGTACTCGGATGGGTTCTTCCTCAACATGCCATACTCATACCCATCCGTAAACCCTTCAGCTCGGCCCACCAAACGCGCGGCGGCATTGCAGTCCATCACAAGGGCTTGAAACTCGGCGGAATATTTCATCGCCAAAGCGCAGCGAGCCATGCCCTGTGACACCAGCCATTGGCGATCCTGCGCGAGGCCAGCAACAGACGTCTCGAGGGCAGGAACCTGAGAGTTTAATAACTCAACAGTTTCCTTAACCTTTTTTAGTTCCTCCTTGTCAGACGCTGCTGCCGCCAAAATTTTTTCTTTCTCCGCCTGCGCAGCACCAAGTGCTTCCTGGCTGGACGCCGCCGTGGCCAAGGCCTCATCTCTATCGGCCTGCGCGGCCGCCAAATCCCTTTTCAGGCGCGCGACCTCGCTCTCCAACGATGATTTCTCAGTAATACTCTTGATGATAGCTTGGTCACGCGCCTCGGCCTGCTGTTCCAAGACACGCACTCTGCGCGCGTACTTGGCAACTTCGGCCTCCGCCAACTGCTGCTTCTCCCGCGCAGCCTGGAGCTCATGCCCGCGCTTGATGTATGCGGTGTTGGCACTTGCTCGGTTTTCACTGAGCTCCGCCTGGAGTTTCTCAGCTCGCGCGCGAGCATCAGACAGGTTCCAGGCGGCCACCTTAGCCTCTCGCTGGGCTTCCACAAGAGCGTCGCGTACTTTAATATAATCACGACGCAGCTCTTGGGAAGCAGCGAAAAAAGCCGACCCAGCGAAAACATGTTCGTTCAGCAAGTCCGCGCGAGTGCGCTCCTCTTGATACCTCCTTTCAGTAGGAGGCACGGCATGAGCCCAGAAGTCCTCGCATACGCCCAAGGATTGAAAGGAACTTTCTTCATTAATATTCCATCTCGGGCGGTAAACGTGGTCACCTTCCTGCAAAAATGTAAGAAAAATCCTAAGTCATAAAACATACTTATAGGGAGATACGCGCAGCGGACCAACAAATCAATACATACCTGCGGGGATGAAGCAGGAATGTCTGCGCCAGCCCCACCAGAGGTCTGCGCTGCAAACACTTGCGGCATCGCAGGGCTGGCGCGATCTCCTAAGGAGTCTTCACCTTGAACCCCCTCGTCCTCCTCGTCTTCTTCAACAGGCCTCTTCTGCTGCGACCTGGAAGGCTCCAAACCAGCCTCGCGGGGAGGGCTACGTGCAGGAGGAGGCGAAGGAGGTCTAGACGCCGCCAGTTCGGCGCGCAACACCGTCTCCTGCTCCTTGGTAATCCCAATAAGGGGAGACTCAGCACTAGCAGGAGCAGGACCAGAACCAGCGGCGCCGGCAGCTGCGCCAGGAGTATCATCAGCAACTGTTGTACCAGCTACAACTCCTATGAACAAATAAACAAGGAATGGTTTATGACTAACTCCAAAAGGGAAAATTCAGAAGACAAATGTGCAACACTTACCTTGGCGCAACTCTGTTCGCGCGTCGAACATCGCCATAAAGTTCATTCTACCCTTTTCAGAGGGTAGAACAGGGGACTTCGATGGAGTCCCCGGCGCAGCCGTAGCACCTTGTGGCGCCTGCGGCTGATCTGTTACCGACGCCGGCTCTGCAAACATTCAAATAACCAACGGTTTAATAATAACTCAATCAGATGAAGATAGGCAAAGTATACCTGTTGCAGGCGCGGCGCGGCTTATCTCTTCAGCAGCGCGAACGGAGGAGGCGACGGCACCATACCTCAAGTGGACAGGAGGTCTGCCCACTCTCACAGGCAGAGAACTTAAAGAAACCTTTGTGGTTTCCTTAGGTCTCTTCGTTTGAGCATGGGGATGAGCGACAGGGGTGTCCTCTTTCTTCTGTTTCTTACTGGCCCCTGCGCCAGATTTCCCCTTAGCTTTGCGCTTTAGTAGAGGCGCCTCCTCTTCCTCCTCCTCCTCCTCTTCCGCGAGCTCTAGCTCGTAGTTTTCAAGCGCATCTACAAAAACAAGCGACAGAAGTGTCAATAAGCTTGGGTCTTCTAAAGGAATGAGCAAGAGTGCGAAGGCTTACCAGGCGCGTCACCGTCAAAGTCAAAATCCAGATCCACTGGGATGAACATGTCATCGAAGCGATCCGGGAAACCAACCTCCCCAATGCCAAGTTCGACGGAGCCGCCCTCCACATGTTCATCATAAGCGGCAAGGATGTAATCCTTGGTGACTGCGCAAAGACGAGTTAAATGATATCAGCAAAAGAAGGATGTTAGCGCAAAAAAAAAAAAAAAAAAAAAAAAAAAAAAAAAAAAAAAAAAAAAAAAAAAACTTACACAACCCGTCGACTTGGATAACGGGCTCAAGCGCGCTGTCGGCCCAGAGCCTGCTCATGCCGACCCCAACCAGCGCCTCCTCGCAAATCTTCTTCGCGGGGGATGGTTCGGCGGTCAGTTTCTTAACCCATGCGCCAGTTGGGTTCTTGAGGACATCCTCATCCGCAGGCGCAGAAGTGATAGAGCGCATGGTCATACGGATGGGGATCACACCGGCCTTAATGTAAAAAAACCTCTCTGACCAGTCATGAAGGCTCTTGAATGAAACAGTGGAGCACTTCACCTTCTGACTGCGAGGAATAAAAGATATCCAATTGTCTTGGATCTTGGCCTTATAAAAATATTGAAAGCGCCGAGGAGTGGGTTCCTCGCGCTGGGATTTGCACATGAACTCAAAGTGAGTCACGCGCACGAGTCCAAACGGATGGACTTGGGATATGTGAATCCCATAGAACTTCAACAGTGCACCCACAAACCTTGTCATCGGGAGACGAAGGTTGCAGTGGCTGAAAAAGTGGCTATATAGGGATATATAGCCGGCAGGCGGGTTCGCCGCCGTTTGCCCGGACCTAGGCAACATGCAGCCAAACAGGGTGGGAAACCCCTGAGAGGTGATGAGGTTGTCGAGATCCGCCTGCTTCAATTTGCAGGGGATTTCATTCCACCTTTTGGTCGCCTTGGTCCTCCCTACTTCCTCCGATGTGGTTTCAACAACCTTCTTCCCCTTTCCTTTTTGCTTCAATGTCGACATCACCACAGACTTCACACGGCGTCTTCGAGAGGCAACGGAGGTGATTGAAGGGCTAGACGAGTATGAACTATCAGACATACAACTGTAGTAGCCGATAATCGAGGATTCGAATCGATGTAAACACTCAAATCAGAATGTGAAAGCAGGAATTCGAATTTGAATAACAATAAAGATGAGGATAAAAATTACCTAAGGGCCTGCTTTTATAGGACCAGGAGAGAGAAAAGTGGCAGCTGATCGGATTCCACGCGCCCCCACTCGCAGGGGCAACCCAACGAAGGCGCGACACGTGTCCCTAACAGCTGTGTGAGGTGACAAACCGACCTGCCACGGAACAGACACGCGCCCCCACTCGCAGGTACTAACCAATGCGAGCGCGACACGTGTTCAAGACAGCTGTGAGAGGACGTGAAAGGCAACTGTAGCACCTCGAGCACACGAAACGTCTGACACGTTTACGGCGCACGTCACCACCAACCAACCACGTGTTTGGACCTTTGGTTTTCAACAAAGTGGATAGAACTTCGCGCGATGATGGAAACAACCAGGAAAACGACAAAACCCCCTATAATAGGACAATTCAGTGAGTCTAATATCTATCTTACCACGCTCGCGCGAGATAAGACACACATTAGACTGGGGGGGCTTGAAGAGGTATGTACCCGCCTCAACACCAATCAAGGCGGGTCAACCCACAAGATAAAGACATTATCAAGGCACAAAGCCAAAACCTAGGCGCATGGCGCATACAAAACATGCTCAGGCATCATATGCTCGCGCATCACATATGCGCGCGGCGCATCAACGCGCGGCGCATATCACATGCTCTTGCACATCACATATGCTCGCGCGTCGCATATGCGCGCGGCGCACAATCGCGCGGCGCATATCACACGCTCGTGCATATCACACCTGCGCATGAAATATCTGCGCGTGAGAATAAAAAGAAGACTTCGCGCATCCTCAGGATGGGCGCATATCACACGTGCACATAATCAACCTCGTCCTTATTCAAGTCAGGATTAGGGCGACCTTGATTGTGCACGTCAGACAATCTTCTAGAAGGCATCTTTTTAAGGAGTAAGAATATGCTGATATTGACAGCTGCCAAATGAAAGGTCGACAACTCAGCATGACACATGTGCTACCACATAATTACAACCAACGAGAAAGCGCCAGGTGTCCCAGAGGACACATGGCGCAGTGCGGTTGGAGGAGGCCAACGAGGCTGAGCCCAACCAGTGGAAACCCTAGCACTATAAATACAGCATCAACTCCACTTTGATGGGGGATTGATTCACACTCAATCATTGACAGTTACAAGCAGTGATATCACATTCAATCACATTGAATTATATTCACTCACAGTCAGTTACAGAGAAAACACACAGTCACACAAATCAAGAGTATTCAGCGATCAGCAATACTCTTGAGATTCACTTACATACAACATTATTATCTTCTCAAAAAGATACTGATTCTCACGCCGGAGGGTTACCCCAAAGAGGACCCCTCTGTCCCTTTCTGAGGGGTAAGTAACGGCGCTGTTCATTTTGTAGGTGGAAGAACTCGGATCCAGAAGAACCATCGGTGAAATAGTTTAATCACACCCGAGGAAAGTAGATCTGCTACCAGTGAGTAGATCCACGTTTCTTCACGTCACATGGTGGAAATATAGACAACATAAATTGAAAATACACACACAATTGTAAACCATGAAACAATAAACGTAAACAAAGATACATATAATTATCGTTATCATTTGGATGTAACATTTGTATTATATTATTTAGGTTAGAAATATTAGTAGGTATATGATGTATATATCCATGTAACATAAACCGGCAGTCAAACATGACGGTTATAAACGGTTAAGAGTACCAACAGTCACAAGGTTGCTCACCATATCAAACATGTTTGTATTCGATATATGTTGACCAAGATATTTGAATAAAATATTCATTCGTTCATTCAATAATTCGATTGCATGTTTTGTTTGTTTACACACATCCAACATGAACAACACGAATTCAATAATGATGTTAACGATGATAACGGCTTCCGCTAATTAATTGAACTCCCAAAAATACTATATATCTCATGTTATATTTCTTCCTTTGAGCATACTGGGTGTGTCTAAACACATAAACATTGAATTAGACATAAGTATTAGCTCTCTAGGTATGCCTAAAACGCGCAATCATTAAATTAGACATGGGTATTTGGTCTTACGATACGAGAAAAGTTAGATAGATTCATGAAATTTGATAGAAGTACAGAACACATCATAACAAAAAAAATTTCATCTTCTCTAGACGTTAACCATAAAGCATTTTAATTTTTTAAAAAAACCATTCACCTTCTATAACCAAGTTATGCATGCAAAAAAAATTAAAGCTTTTGAGAAAAACTGTTGGGTCCCACATCAAAACCAAACTCCTCAATCGCCCATAGCCACGACTCAAAGCAAAATCAATTCTGTTACCAGGGCCACCCAATTGGTAATTATCAATAACACAAGTTTGGGCTAAGTTTATATAAATTTATATAAAAAGTGTGTATTTAAAATTTAAATTTTTGCCTCACATGCTCAACATAAAAGATGAGCATATGAAAATGTGACAGGCCGGCCCTTATACTACATTTAGACCTTATAAGTCACAAGATCCTCCATTATTCATGGGCATCTTAAGTATGCTACATGTTACTTCACAGATTAAAGCTAAATGCTTCACATGCACCACAAGCATAAAGCTGTACATACTACTTACACACATGCATAACTTGGAGTAACACTTTTTATTTGATTCGATCTCGTGGTCATTTAAGAAGTATCAGTCCGAACAACATGTGTGTGAGCGAAAGCTTTCAAGCTAGGCAACTTCCTAGCGATGGTAACAGGCCAAGTATTGAGGAGTTTGATGATTCAAGTTTCCAGTATCCGGACTCGCACCAGTTGAATACCTATTAATCATTGCCATTGGTTACACAACTTTACTTGTTTATGGTCTTATGTGACTAAAATTATCCATTAGGACTCCCACTCCTAAAACTCGATCTTAAGCTCATATCAACCACGCTTCTAACAATTCTACAATTTTAACAAGTTCAATCTTTTAACAACTTCAACATGCTATTTATTCTATTTTTTATTAAATAATACAACATATCGGTATATGCAGTTTTGATCCATACGAATAAGTTCCAGTAATCAGCAAACATCACCAGATTCTACACTTGTCCCACAGACGTAATTCTTTTAAACCCAATTCTATACATAAATACCCGTCTCAAGATTTTCAAATTTCATATTTACCTTCGAGTTCAATTTCGGTTTCTTTTGCCATTCATACTACTTCCATTTACGTTCGAGTCCAAAACTCATTTTTATTGCTTTTTTTTGGTCTTGCCTGAATTCACTAATCTTTTTTTGGTACTTACATAATCTTAAATAACACATAAAGGTGTTATCTTAATCTATTAACCAATATCCTAAACTAAAGATAAACCTAACTTACAAGCAACCTATAAATATAGTCAATCATTTTCACTTTCTAAATATTAATACCATGAAAATGTTGGATAAGACTTAAAACTAAAAGTACCCAAAAAATAAACATGGGTCATATCATTATCAATCAATATATCAGGCTGAGGGGTGTGGGGGGCGCGAGAGGGGGCGTGAGTGGGGGCGCCATCCAATAATATTGTGACGTGTGGCAGAGAGAGAAACTTGATAAGATGGGTATTGGTAGTGGTGATAGCGCCCCGGGGCATGGTGTGGAGGGGCGCGAGAGGGGGCGCGAGCGGTTTATTTTTTTATTTTTTTATAAATGTATTAAAAAAACGTATTATTAAAAAAACAAGTAATTATTTAAACAAACACACATTAATTAAAAAAACACATTAATATATAAAAAAAATTAAAGTACTAAAAAATTAAAAAAACACATTAATTAAAAAAAATTAAAAAAACACATTAACATTATTCTTATTCTTCGGCTTCGTCTTCTTCGATCAACCTCTTCCGGATACGTTCCTTTTGTTTTTCCATCAGCATTTGGTCGACCGGATTTAGGTGGCTGAAGTCTCTTGCAAGGAAGTCCAAATCTCTCATTCTTTTTTTTTCCTTTTTGTCAACAGAGACCACCTCCAGGGTTTTGTTGAATTTATTGAGGGATTCAACAAGATCGTTGATGTTTACGGCTTCCCCCTCAGCCGGTTTTTTCCCCCTGGCGTCCCTTCCCAATGGCCGCCTCCTCGGCGGTGAAGACGTTTCCTCCCCCGCAACGTTTAGGTCGAATCCAACCCGGCAATCCGACCCGTCCGTTGTGCTGTACGCTCCAGACGAACTAGTTTTAGTCCGTTTCGGCCCTACTTCCGCATCAAGGTCCGGCGCCACCAGCTCAACCCACTTGGCACACCTTCTCAACCTCTCCCACAACTTTACACCGTCCCACGTCTTCACCGCCCCATACCTCCGCAGGCACTCCTGCTTCCACTCTTCGACAGTGAAATTATAGACCGCCAAATCGTCACTGCCACTTGGTCTCATACGACCGGCGTTCCTGTTGAACAGATTAGTAAACAAGCCGACAAATTTTCTAATTTCGGTCCACCGACCCGAAATCATATCGGGATTCCGCTCTGTACTCCCAACGAGCGAATAGAACGTCTCCCTAACCTTTGTCCAAAAGACCTTGCTCTTTTGGTAGTCGGCTGCAAAATTATGTAAATAAATTTGTAAGCCATTTAACTTTTTTATTTAACTTTTTATTTACAATCATTTTTAAAAACGTTAAAACAATTACCGCAACGCCGATCCTCAGAAATGGCTATCCAAGCCCGACACAGGGCTTCCTTCTCATCCGATGACCACGGAGTGATTTTCCGTTTCGCCCTTCCGGTCGAAGCCGAACCCGACCCGTCCGTTGCAAGTTGTTTTTTCCGGTGGACGCGTCTTCTTTGTCCCGCAGCTTCACCTTCTGGTTCCGGTTCTTGTGTCTCCGGAACTACAAAGTTAGGAGACGGTTGCATGTTGGATGGTTGAAAGCCGGATGATTGTTGCGACCCCGAATAAAACATCGGTTGTTCCGGTGCCGACCATAAATCGTCGTAAGGGTAATCTGAATCTAGGTTTGGGTACCAATTTCCAGACATGTTTTTAAAAAAAGGTTTCGAAGATAGGGTGATTTTGGGTTTTGGGTGTGGTGTGTGATATTCGTTTTGGTTGTAGTATGTGAGAATGGTTGTGTTTGATATGTATTGTGATATATGTATTGTGATATATATAGATGATTTTGTTAAAAAAAAAAAAATATTTTTATTCATTATTAAAGCCTTCCAACGGCTCTTTCCCATTTCCCACAGCCACTCACGCGCGCGAGCCTCCTGGCGCCTGCCTCGTTTTCCGCTCTCGCGCCCCTCTCGCGCCCCTCTCGCGCCCCGGTGGTGTGGCTCTCGCGCCCCGGGGCGCTATCGAAGTCCCTCACGCGCCCTGACTAGCGCTCCGCACCCCTCAGCCTCATAGAGAGATGATGCTTTAAATATAAAGTCTTGATTTTTATGAATCTTGGTTTCTTTCTTTTCTTCTTCTTCATCACCCACTTCAGGTGCTTATCATTCATACCCATTTTATATACAATCTTGCATACCCACCGATCTTTATAGCCCAATTCAATCAAAACCCAATTCAAGATTTGCAAAAAGATCCAAACTTTATGTCTTTCTTGATTCGAAACATGGACCCAATGCGATTGATTTGATTTTGAGCACACCAACGTGCACGGAATTGATTGAATTGAAGAGGGTTTGTTTTGATTTTGGTTTGATTGATTACTAGGGTTTCAATTTGAGATCTGGATGATTGGTTGAGGGTTGATTTGGGTAAAGATGGATGTGGATTATAATGGGGATTCGGGTTTTCTTGACCGGATTTGTTGCAGCTGAATGAAGTGTCTCCGATGGCGATTAAGTCGAATCCTGTTGTTGCAGAGAAGCTGTTTGAGCAATGGCTTTCGCTGCCCGAAACCACTCTTTTGGTAATTATTGTGTTATTAATGTTATTATGATTTGTTAGTTTTTGTTGTTATGCTGGTTTGTGTGATATTTGTAGCTATAATAAGATGGTAAAGTTTGAATTTTTTTTTTTTTTTTTTTTTTTTTTTTAAAATAATTATATAATTTACTATAAAACGATTACAATAAAGTGGCAGGCAAACGGGCAACAAGCTGCGCCGCAACCCCGGAGTACAATCCACCTTTATGTCACATGAATTAGCCTTTTGGTTAATTGAAGACACAATTACATTGTGAAATAAGATGTTAAACAGAAAACAATAAGGTTATTAACAAGCAGACAAACAAGCAATATGTGTAATAGTTGCTACGTATTAATATAGATATTAATATCGCGATCGGATTATTTATGGTATTTTTCGTGTGGAAATAGGTGAAATCTTTGTTTAACAATGTTAAAGCGGGCATTCCATTAAACGTATCTGGATCGGTTTCCAGCCCAAAAGCTTCTTGCGGGAGTCCAATACCTTCTATATTTCCAGCTGGCAGTGCGCCTCCACTTTCGCCAAGAAGTTCATCATCCGGTTCTCCTCGTATCACAAAACAGAGGGCGGGCCCGTCTGTACTAGGTTCTCCATTAAAAGTAATAAGTGAACCAGTCAAAGAGTTAATACCTCAGGTCAGTTCTCAAATTAGTAACTTTGTTTTACTATGTCAAGAATTGAATTATTTTTTTTACTATGAGTATTAGGTGTGTAAACGAGCGAAGCCGAGCCTGAGCTCGACTAGGCTCGAGCTCAGCTCGCTTAACTTATGAGAGCTTGAGCTTGAGCTCGGCTCATTTCGAGCTCTATTTCAAAATCTTGAGCTATATTTCTATTTCTAAAGCTTGAGCTTGGCTTGTTTATTATTTATCAATTAAGTTATATACATTGTTTATAGAAATTTCAGTTATAAAGTTTATATATAACATAATACACATTTCCTATTTTGTTATTTTTATCGAAGCATGTTAATTTATTGCAGTTTTACTTTCAAAATGGTATTCCACCCCCTAATGAATTAAAAGACCGATGCTTGTTTAGAACTAACCAGTTCTTCTATGGTCATGCGGATGGACTACAATTGCACGGTGAGATATGCATTTCATCATTTTTGTGGAATACAAATGGTCAACGTGTAGTATGACTTTGACTGGGCTAATTTTGACCTAATTTGTAGAATTCAAACCGCTTACAAAGGAAATTTGCAAACTGCCATCTTTCTTCTCCACTGCCCTTTTTAAAAAGATTGACGCTGCCGACACCGGCGTTGTGACCAGGTATTTTTATATATTTGTATGTTTTTATTGATAAAAAGCTTTTCTTTTTTACAAGTGAGGTTTTTTATTTGCAGGGATGCGTTTGTTGATTATTGGGTCAATGGTAACATGTTGATAAAAGATGTTGCAACTCAGATATTTACAATATTGAAGCAGCCTGATTTGAAATATTTAACTCAGGTATTTGACTATTCTGATTTGTAAGTTTCTTTTTTGACCACAAAAGTCAAACGTAAGATTTACCATCAAATGTTATCTGCAATAGGAGGATTTTAAACCGTACTCCGGGAGCTATTGATAACTCATCCAGGTTTGGAGTTTTTACAGGGGACACCAGAATTTCAGGAGAGATATGGTATGTTTGGTTTATTTTTATTATTATTATATTATTATTATTATTGTAGTAATTATTGATGGCTTTAGTTTTATTTAATTTACATTTGCTGTGATGGCAGCTGAAACGGTGATATACAGAATATTTTACTACATGAATAGAGCGGGTGATGCTTGTCTTACCCTACGGGAACTAAAACGTGGAAATTTAATTGCTGCAATGCTGCATGCTGATGAAGAGGACATAAACAAAGTTCTAAAGTAATAATTTTAACAATTCATTTACATTTGTAAGGGACTAAGGGTGTAAACGAGTCGATTGGTGCTTTGTTTCTAAAGCTCGAGTTTGGCTCGTGAGTAGTTTTTCAAACACGAGCAAACACGAGCCCGGCTTGTTTCTTACTTATTTATTAATTTATATACATTTAAAGTATATATTTTAGTTATAAGTTTTTATATATAACATATATATATTATTTGGTTATTTTTATCATAATTTATGCATACTTTGTAACAATTGTTATATAAATATTTATTTAATTTGTTAAATTAAATTTAGATAAAAATACGGTGCGTTTAGGCTCGTGAGCCAACTCTAGCGCAATAAGTGAAGCTTGTCTCCGGCTCGTTTATTTAACAAGCTTATTTTTAGGTTGCCTTGACTTGAGCTTTTAGTGCTGAGCTCAAGTAGCTAATGAGCGGCTTGGCTTGTTTACACCCTATACACTTGTTTTTTAAAGTTTTTTTTAATAATTTTATACTTTTTATTTCTTTACAGATATTTCTCGTATGAGCACTTTTACGTAATTTATTGCAAGTTTTGGGAGCTGGACACGGATCATGATTTCTTGATTGATAAAGAGAACCTTATACGATATGGTAACCATGCATTGACATACAGAATTGTTGACCGGATTTTTTCACAGGTTTGTAATGTAATATCACTGGATTTTGATTTAAAAAGTGTGTTTTTCACTTTTTTGTTTGTTTAATATTTAAATTCTTGAATTTTGTTTTATGTGGATCAGGTAACGAGAAAATTCACCAGTAAGGTTGATGGGAAAATGGGATATGAAGATTTTGTTTATTTTATTTTGTCAGAAGAAGATAAATCATCAGAGCCTAGTTTGGAGTACTGGTATGTTTGATTTGCTACATAGTTTAATATAAGTCTGGCAACACGGCCAGTCGGGTAGGGTCACGGGTCAAAATGGGCATTGGTTGAAAACTGAAATGGGTCGATTTAAGTTAGCAGGTTTAATAGGAGTGACCTGTTTTGACCCGTTGTATAATTTGAGTAGCCCAAATGAACCTATGAGCAAAATTTTTAAAAAAAAATTACAATGTATTTTCAGGTTCAAATGTGTAGATTTGGATGGAAACGGTGTAATTACAAGAAATGAAATGCAATTCTTTTACGAAGAACAATTACATAGGATGGAATGTATGGCCCAAGAGCCCGTCCTTTTCGAGGACATATTATGTCAGATTGTTGACATGATTGGCCCAAAGGTAATAATTTCATTTTCATTTTTTATTTTCCGTTTTTTAGATCATAGATTATATATTAATATACTTTTCACATTTTTGAATGTAGGATGAGGGATATTTTACCCTGCATGACTTGAAAGGAAGTAAACTTGCTGGCAGTGTTTTCAATATTCTTTTTAACCTTAACAAATTCATGGCCTTTGAAACTCGCGATCCGTTTCTCATACGTCAGGTACATGAGCGATCACTTATTGTCGGTTTATTTATATTTGAACTAATTCATGTTGAGAAGTTATATTAATAATTTTTTAAAACAGGAGCGTGAGAATCCAACATTAACAGAGTGGGACCGGTTTGCACATCGGGAGTATATTAGGCTATCAATGGAGGAAGATGCTGAAGATGCATCTAATGGTAGTGCAGATGTGTGGGATGAATCACTCGAGGCCCCGTTTTGAGGTACTTTAAAAAAACATATATTTTAAGTTATATGAAGAGATAAACATAAACCCTAGCCGACTAATTCATGTCTGGTTTTTTATGGCAGGTGAAACTGAAGAATTCTTGAATTTAAGTCACGAAGAATGTGAAGCTTTTTGTGGCTTTAGCAACCAAGTATGCTGAACCCGAGGGTAAAAGTAGATAGTAAGTTTGATTTTGGAAACGGACTACGAAGTTGCAGTTGCATATCAGGTACTTTAAGTTGAAGCAATAGTGTTTTTGGCAACTTTAACTTATTATTAGCATTTTTCATTTGAATAGTTGTTATGCTTCATTCAATATATGTTGTCTTTAAGAAAAAAAATTTTAATTTGCAATCTGTGCATCAAACTTTAATGGGAATAGTGTGGCATTGGTGAGGTTTTAGTTCAACTTTCAGTTTTTAATTTCTACTCTCTTTGAAATAGCTGTTTTCTGGTGCTTTGGTCTAATATTTGTATTTATTTAATTTTTGGTATATCAATTGACATGATTGGGAAACATCAAAAGATTGAGTCGCATGTGGAAATTTAGGGAAAAAAGAAGTTGAATTTATTAACCCGAGCATGACCAATATAGTGATTTGTGTCAAATCTAATCCAGACACACAAGGGCGTTAGATATAATAACCCAAAACCTGATTAGCTGAATCACCTTTATGAAAACTTTAAAACTTTTAAATAATCATAACCTACCTATTTAATAAACTCGTTTTTTAGATTAACCCGTTTTAAGTTAAAAAAAATCATAAAATGTACTCTAGCCAAACATATAAACAAGTTTGTTAATTGTCAATAAAAGATGAACAAAACAGTTAACAGAACACTAGTTACAAAATATCACTTGAGCCTGAGTCACTAGTTTTAACTGTTACCAAGCCACATATTACTCGTATTTGCAAACGAACATTAAAAATAGCGACCTAAAACACGACAAGTCATCCAAATACTTGTTATGTCGATGATCAAACGCAACTTTTCAAACTCAAATGTCATAACTCATAACAGAAACCAAAGGTACAATCTTGAATCAAAACTACAAAAGGACCACCTCACTAACTCAAACATACATAAAACATTTTGACCCATTTCAAAAACCCTTCATTAAAAAATTTAAAAAAAATAATTAAAAAATCATAACTCGAAATAAAAAAGTAAAAAAACTAGAAAGTTTCCTACATTTTTCTCATTCCATAAAAAAAAATAAAAAATAAAATAAAAAACTCAAGAATTGTCAACCTGTTTTGACCCATTTCAATCCTTTTATTTTTTTAGTTTGACCCATTATATATATTTTAATACAACTCATTCAACCCATGGGTCACATTTGCCACTCCTAGGCCAAACAATACATTTTTAACAAAAGTATCTACTTATCAAAAACTAAAATAAAAAAAACTTTTATTTTTTTTTACTTGTTTGCTTTTATACAAAACTCGTTTTCAAACTCAATCCCAAACATGCGTGCCTTCGGTAGTTAATAGCTCTTTCCACTAGAACGCGTTAAATACATTAGGCTCCTTTTATCCCTACAAATTACAAGCCTATTATTACGCTTGTCATGCTCCATTTACAATTATGTTATGTAAAATCACAAAAAACGCACATTACGTTTCGAATTTATTTAATTTCATCAACCAAAGTTGTGCTCTAGGAAACCAAATGCCTAATCACGTACCGTTAGCATCCTAATGTTCCTGGTTTATTCCAACTCTACTTGTTAATGGAAAGATTATTTGACATGACCACGACTATTATGCACCCATGAAAATCTCTTCTTTCTTGAAAAAATCTCTTCTTTCTGTATATGTATGTATATACACAAAACTCACATCGCTGCTATCTATCGCTGATAAATTATTAACATTATCAAAGCATTTAAACAATCAATCCACTAACCTAATAATAATTCCAAGCAATCATGAATGTATAGACCACATTCAATTCATATGTACATTTTAATGCCCTATTAAAATATGTGATTGTTAATCTCGGTGGAAGATTTGGTTATTGAAAACGTAACACCAATCGGTATGGTTAACTTTCAGTTTGGTTATCAGTTAGTTATACAGAACAGTGTTACTATGGTTCAGCTAGCCAAGCACCAGGTCTTCAGTTTTGTCTTTGCTTAACTCAGACAAGCTTTATACAAATTTAGGATTGACAAATGTGAGAGTTAAATATAATAAACTCAAGATTTTCTCCTTAATGGTACATACAGTCTTTCAAAAAGTATGTATGTATGTATGTATGTTACCTTTACAGATTAATCCTAGCCTAGGGGCTAACTAACATTTGGCTTGACTGCTTGGTGGAGCTTCCAGCCACCATCTCCAGCCAAAAGAAATGCCTACAATATAATGATACCAGTAGTTGAGTAACACATACAGCCATTGCACAATCATATATAATAAAGGTGAAACTGCTAACCTCTTCCCATGATTTGCCAGCAGCTTCAAGCAAGGCAGCATTGCAAGTCTTCAGTTCTACAGAGACACCAAAAAAGGTCGAGGCTGCCTCTTCCCAGCCTCGATTATGTCCCATACACCTGGGAAAGAAAGAAACAAGCCGCAATATAACTGACATCTGGAGACGGTAAATTCTCTCAAGGAATAGTCCATCATTCAATAAGTTGATTGCATGCATGCAAATGTGTGTGTTTCTTTGTGTTTAATTAAAATATTTTACGAGTTAGTTGACATGGAAATGAAGCCTAGATTCCAGCTAAACAAGCCTGATTTGTTCTATCCTCCCAACTTATCAGCCACTACAAACAAGCTTCTTAGAAAAGGTTTTTTCTTAAGAAGTTCCTAGTAAATACATTAAGGGAATTAATTCCTAGTTTGTAAGGTAGTTTTGATGACTGAGAGGCCATATCTTCTTAAAATCTTCATTTTCTTTGATGTAGGTGGTGTGAAATGTTCCTTTCCCTTCCCTTTGATCTTGGTGGCCTAATTTCCTTAAGAGATGAGAGTAGTGGCTTCTTAACCTTTCTATCTACTTTGACACATTAGCAGCTGCTACATTACAATATTTGTTCTTAAGTTTGGTTTGAAGGTTTTTGTCCAATTCATTTACATCCACCCTTTAATTTCACATCCATAATACACAAGCTCCATTGCATAACACATCCGACCCTAGCAGGGTACATGGATTTCTTGGCTAGGTAACCCTAATTCCTGGTGGTTGGTATTATATATAGATGTCTAGGCACTTGTAATTCATCATCACCTAATAAATAAATACCCTCTAGCTGCAGCTCGTATATGTAGGTCAGGTTAGACTGAACAACGTTAAATTATCATGTCTCTTTATTTTGCTATTGTGTGTGTTTGTGTTGCCACCAACTGCATTCCTAGAAGCCACCAAATTTAATTCCAAAGATGAAAAAAGGTGCGTCTGTTAAATGAATTGAACTCCATTTAATCTCGTTTGATGCTAACATTAAATTTGATGATGAGATTCAAGCATTGCGAATGTCATCATCCTCTTTGTCTGAGAGTTGGTCAGGATCAGTCATAGTTGTATCTGGAACTGGTAAGCTTACCTTTGAAGGTATTTTTGAGTTAATCATCCAAGGAGAAGATATAAAAAGAAGAAGTTAAAGTGAATCTTCTAGTTCCTTGCTATGTACTTAAGGCAGTATGAGAGAGGGAATAACAAACAGGCAAGTCAAGAAAAAGAGGTAACTTGAATATGTTCGTTCAGCCGCTGCTGGCCATACAATCATTTGTAGCAAAGATTGTCTGTCACTGGGTACAATATCTATAGGCAGGCAGGGTTGATTCATTTTAGAGACCAAGTTAAGTTAGATCCATAGAAAGAATAGCAGCAAATAAGTGACTCACATAACTGTAAGCATGTCGTCTGTAGCATATTTACAGATAGCTCGTTGGAGGTGATGAGCAGTCTGGCCATCCATTGCCGCAACAGAGTAAAAGCTTGAGAGAAAGTGTACCTCAGCTTCCAAGAAGGCGCGCAGCTGCTGCTGCTGCATGATTTGAAGAGTCTGCCTTGTTCGTGTGGCGTCACTCGATAATATAAGTTGCGGAATCCAACCGAGGTGTTGGAGGTTGTAAGTAAGTTGTATCACATCAGCTTGTCCATCTTTACTCAAAGGACGATCATGGTCTATATATGCCAAGTAAGTAAAAGTAGAGTAGATCTAAGGCTAGGGCTATATAATTAATTAATTAATTAATTAATACCTTTGAGGGATCGATAATCCTCCCAACAAGTCTTAGCGTGACGAAGTAAAATCAAGCGTCGAGGTGGAAGTGAAGCACTACTACTACTACTACTACTACTACTACTACTACTACTACTACTACTACTACTACTACTACTCTTCACCGGTTGTGGTCTGCGCTTCTTAAACCAAGACAGCCGGCAGCTGCTGCTGCTACACACCACCGTTGGCGTTGCAGTTACCATTGTAAAGGAAGGGGATTAGGTTTTATTTCTTCCTTCCTGGTCTTGGGGTGTTTGTGTGTGCTTTCTTTTTATTTCAATTCAATTTACCACAACACAGTCTGCTTGTGAACCCAATGTGGCGGATCCACAATTTTTTTTCCCATGGATACACCTTTTTTGGTATTCAAATTTCACACAACCAAGCGTTAAATTTTTTAAGCCGGTCGGGTCTTGTCGGAAAATATTATATAATACGATACCATAATTATACAATATGTTAATTTAAACAAAAAGGAAATGAAAAATAAGAGCCATCTTTCACATGCATTTTGCTTCAAGTACAGCAAGTTAAAAAAAAAAAAAAAGCTCTCATTACTACCCCTGTGTTGATCACAGAAAGACTGGCGCCATCACCAACGTTATCGTTGCAAGCATCTTGATAAGAACATGCAGGGAAGGCCCAGCTGTGTCTTTGAAGGGGTCACCTACACTGTTGTAATAATAACAAGGGTTAGAAATGGAAAAAAGATAAAGATATTTTATGGATGGAGACTTACGTATCACCAGTAACTGCTGCTTTGTGGCTGTCACTTCCTTTGCCTCCAAGAGCCCCCGTCTCGATATATTTCTTAGCATTATCCCAGGCACCACCAGCAGTGTTGAGGAAAAGAGCCATCAGAATACCAGAAACCGTAGCAAACATCAACATGGCGGCCACCACTTTAGCCCCAAGTAAAGGATGCCCTGTGTAGTAACCCAGAATCCGAAACAGAATGCCTGTTTGGAAAACAAACAACAAAAAATGTTCAACATGAACAACACTATATACATATATATATATATATATATATATATATATATATATCGTCATTTAAATAGTGTGATTTGCTATACCAACAAATATAGGTGATACAATGGCCAAGGCTCCAGGCTTTATCATCTCCCTCAGAGAAGCAGAGGCGACAATTGCGACACATCTCCCATAATCTGGTTTGTCTTTGAAGTCCTATAAACATAAACATAGGAGAATCTCATAAAAGAATAAAGTAATATCTGGCTGCGTTAAAAAAAAAAAAAAAATCTGTTTGACGTACCATGATGCCTGGCCTCTCAATAAACTGTCTTCTTACTTCGTTAACAACCTCTTGGGCGGTGCGGCCAACTGCAGCACAGGCCCACGCACTGAAAAGAAATATAAGCATGGACCCCAACAATCCACCAACAAATACTTCTGGAATGGCAATGTCAACCTGCAAATGATGATTAAGCACTTGATCCACACCACAAGAAGCCAATCAGAAATTACCTACCTGTGTAAATGAGGTGTGAGCAAATGATGCTACTTCATCCATATACGCACTGAATAAAAGAAAAGATGCAAGTGCAGCAGATCCAATGGCAAACCCTTTTGTGGTTGCTTTCGTTGTGTTACCAGCTGCATCCAAAACATCAGTGATCTCCCGAACGCTTTCAGGCTGCTGACTCATCTCAACAATTCCACCAGCATTATCAGCTATTGGGCCAAACATATCCATAGTGAGAACATAGGCCGCAGTACTAAGCATGCCCATTGTTGCAACTGCCGTCCCAAACAGCCCACCTGTCGGATTCCCGGCATCATCAACTAACCCCGAGGTTTGCCCCAACCAGAAAGCCAAAACAATAGACACGCTTATCACAAGGACAGGAAGAGCGGTAGACTCTAGACCCAAGCTAATGCCCGCAATTATGTTAGTCCCATGGCCTGTTGAGCTTGAAAGAGCTAACTTGCGTACAGGCTCGTGTTTATAGTCAGTATAATACTGAGTAATCCATACGAAAATGTAAGCTGTCATGATTCCTACCAAACCACACAGGGCAAAATTCAACCAAGCAGAAGGAGCTTGTTCTGTGTACAGCATCCACCGTGTAGACTACATGTATACGCAACAAACAATTTTATAAGCTGTAGCAAACAACAGAAAACAGCAGCATGCTTCAAGTCACTTACCAAACCAAAAGTAACAACCGCTAAAATTATTGTAACAGAATATCCTTTCTGAAGTATCGTCATAGGATCCTCCATAACACCAATCACTCCAGGATCACGTGTGCCACGTATTGAAAATATTCCCACTGACGATATTATGAGATCAAATGAATGGATGACTAGAGGAAACAAGATGAAACCGGATGGATCTGCATGTTCATAGACAGATGATTGACTGATCACATAACATAATGTAAGAAAAACATGCATATGTTGCAATATAGAACCACAATACTAAAGTTATTCATTATCTAACTACAAATTAAGCAACTAACTTTAGCTCCCTGTCATGAGCTATAACATTGAAAAGTTATCAGCAGTAGCAGATCAGAAAAGTTAGCGTGTCTCAACTCTCAATTTGCCTCATATGAAAATGTTTTCCAATATCATAGAGATAGAGGTAGAACACTAATCTAGTTAACTAACAAACAACTGCACAGAGTTGAAGAAACATATGCTGCTGACAAAGAGCAAGTCTAGAAGATACCATGAACAACACTCTTTAACTGATTATAAACGCATAATTTCAGAGACTTAGGAATCAACTACAATTGTAGAGAACCAGATGATTTACCTTCAATTTTGCAGCGCTGAGCCATGGTTCCACCAAGTATCATAGCACTGATTATCTCTGCAGCTATGCTCTCAAATAGATCAGCTCCTCTAGCTGCACAATCACCAACATTATCTCCAACCTTGTATGACAAAAGAAACATAAATCAATTAGATCAAAATAATCATCATGATAAGAAAAATAATATGCATTTTCACAAGCTAGACTAATAAGTCAGACACAAATAATGATAATCAAATATATGAGAAACCGAAAGTGGGTACGCATTGCTGCAGTTAAGATCCAAGCAATGGAATTCAGAAAATACTTGCATAAAAGACACCGTTCGCAGATTTGTTGATTCAAGACAAACCGTGAGGTCAACTTAGATTCATACCAGGATGCGCTTGGAGCTCCCTAAAGAAACTGCCAAACCTCCCCTTACTATCAAAAGAAGTGGTAATAAATAAAACAAAGAACACCACAATAAAGGAAAATCTAAGCTGGCAAACTAGCAGATACACTGTAAACTAGAAGTCTCCTTCCTCAATAACTTTCTAGGGCAACTTAAGCAATACTTTACTAGTCACAAATCATTGAAAAAACCTTACAGTCACTGTGGAAATATAAACATGCAGAGAAAGGGAGTGGGAGGCAGTCAAGTGGTTTGTGTTGGTGGCCTCTTTCTTTTTGTTTATTTTAACACTCCATCTTATTTTTGTGATTCCATATTATAATTTGCACCAGAACCGATATGGCAAACTGAAGCTCAAGCTGTTTGGTATTTCATTCACATGTATTTCTATTCAATAAGCAAAAAACTAAGTAAGAAATGTATACCAGATCAGCAATGACAGCAGGGTTTCGAGGATCATCTTCGGGTATTCCCTGCTCTACTTTTCCAACAAGATCAGCACCAACATCAGCAGCTTTCGTGTATATTCCACCACCCAACTGAGCAAAAAGGGCTACGAATGAAGCTCCAAAACCATATCCCACAAGAAGAAGAGGCACTGAGGACACATTGTTACAAATGTTAATGTATTTTTGTTTTAGATCAGATGACAAGAATAACAGATTTCCTAGTAAGAACTGATAATTATACAAAAAAACCAGTGACTGCAGCAAAGTTTAACATGGCTACTTTTTGACAGCAAGATTCTGCCAAATCCACCTCACCAAAATATACATATGCACACACACACGCACACACATATTATATATATATATATATATATATCACCTTGCAAAACTTGACACCAGACACAGCAAAGCCAAAATCGTTAGTATTTATAGTTATTTTTATAGAATCACAAATGGTGCCTGTGGTTTGGCCCTTGTCACACCTTTGGGGTATAGGTTTAAAAAAGTTGCATATTTGAGTTATGTGATTACACAAGTAGTCTCTCAAAAGAATATTACTGTCATTTTTCCCAAACTTAACACAAACTTTAATGGAAGTTAGGGCTGGAACCCAAACTTGCACAAAATAAAAACCAAATAACTCAAACATGCAACTCTTTGAAGAACTTAGGCCCGTGACTAGGCCCAAACCACATTGACTTTTTGTGTAAATAACTCTTTTTTTTTTTATTTGAGAGCCTTGGGGTGCAAAAGCTGACCCTAAGCCAAGGAAAATGTCCTTTCTAAAACTTAACACTTCACACACCTATTTTAGAAACAGACCTATTTGTGCAACATTAGCAATGGGATGCCATGTCATCTACATGAGGAGTTAAAATTTCCAAACAGTCAATGAATACTTTGAGACACGGACTCCATAATAAATGCACAGGTGCATCAACTAATGTTATAATCCATTAGAAGAAGTTGACACTCACAGTCAGTAACCTTCATTGAGCCTGGCGAGTCCACTCCCAACCAAACATAGAATGTCGCATAAAGGATGGCAACACCAATTACAGCCATGCCAACAACCACCAAGGCTGAGAAACCACCAGCACGAACAGCTATCTGAGCAAAAAAAGTGTCAGTGGAATACCTACCTGAAAAAGATTATGCAGAAATGGAACAAGAGAACCTGCAGAGCCTCTCTTGCAGACCGTCTTGCTGCACTTGAAACACGGACATTAGCACGCACAGAGACCCACATGCCAACATAGCCAGCCATACCAGAACATACAGCTCCTAAAAGAAAAGAGAAGACAGTGATAGATGCAGAAGTTAACCTGCATCAGCATTGCCCTGGTCAACAACTTCAACACGAAAGATACAAAACACGCATGATAAAGGAGAATCAGCATTGACATTCTCATCACCTCCCTAAGCCTGATGATTCTTGTTGAGGAGTTGTACTACGAAACATATATATGCCAAAGATCACCAATGCTAGCAAAAATGCCATCTTAGAGATAGATCCATACTGGGTCTTAAAGAAACCCTCAGCTCCATCGCGTATTGCATCTGATATCTAACATACAAAAGTGAATATCAGCAAAAGGCTTTGAGTTTTAAGTTAGTAGACTAAACAAACATCCATCCATGTTAAATATATTAATTGAGCATATAGAGTGTTGAGTACCTGAAGCATCTCAGGAGGTCCTTCATCCTTGGCAAGTACCCAATTAGCGAGATATATAGATAGGAGGAAGCTGATGATGCAAATTGAGAAGACACAGACAACGATGGGTGAGGTGCTAGCACCAACATAAAAAATAGCTCCAAAGCCCAAAAAGAGAAGCACAAAAAGAAGGCGCACATTCATTTTCATGAGAAATCGGAACATCTGCAGCAGCAGCAGGTTTATGAATTATGATTATTATTATTATTTATAGTATAATATAATACAGATGATGATGATTATGCATGTATGAATAATACCAGAGGCATGGTAGGTTTGGTGCGCATGTCAGGGAAGGTGGTCCTGGGTCGGTCTTGGTAAAGAGGCAAACTGCCAGTTTCCATGGCATCATCCATTGCAACAACTTCCCTCCTTCTCTAAACTAACACCCTGTTCCCGAGTTTCATTTAAAGATAAGTGTTATTATTTCGTGTTCCCTAGTTTAATGAAAAGGAAAGGAAAGTAAACATTTTATGCGTTCCCTAGTTGGATGGAAAAGAAAAGAAAGTTATAATTTTACCATTATACCCTTAGGTAAAATTAAAATAAAAATACATTAATTTCCATTCTCCATTACCAGTTTCTCTAATTGTGGTTACACTCTCCAACCTTTGTAGTCTCAAACTAGTCTCCATGTTCTAACATGCTAAAACCTTAAATTTAATTGAACATAACAATTAAATGTCTTGCAAATTAATCAAAGCAAGCTGATGTCCATATTTATCTTTGGAACCCATATGCAACTTTTTAAACGTGAGCAGTCAATTAACAGAGCATGTATATCTTTTTGAATGGGCAATTTATTAATTCAAAACCAAACAAAACAGATACCAATTTATTAATACCAAACCAAACAAAACACTGAAACAGAGCCCAAAAACCAACTGCATTGACCCGTTTGTAGTTTTGTCAACTCATGTATGTTTTAACAAATATACAATAATATAGTGTACTCTAAGATGAAGCATCACCTAAATTGACCTGCTCGTAGAGATGCAGATGAAAAATGGTTATCAATCGAACCAAAATAGAACTGATTTGGTACCGAACCGAAATAGCCTCGGCGCAGCCAGTGGCAAAGCTTGGGCTTCGCCATGGCGGTGACCGAAGTCACGGACCCAAAAATTTTAGGGTCCGCGATTCGGTTCGTGTCGGTGGTTCGGGCCGTGTCGGTGGTTCGGTTTGGGTCGGATCAAACAATATGGCATTTATATATCTAATTTTTTTTCATTCATTCAAAACGATTGTTCTTGCCATTAAAAAAAACTAGACCTAAAATATCCATAATGATTTACCTAATTAAGAATATTCAATAGGGCAAGTGAGAGTAAAATTTCACCATACAATACCAATTACAAGCTTAATCGACTAATTTCCTCAAATCCCCAATTCACAATTACAAACCCTAATTTTATAATCTTTCATCCTTGAACTATGTTTAACAACACAAAGGTAGAGCAAATAAACAATTACCTTGCGGTGGACCGTGGACGAGCCACGAGCGGCGCGCGGACGGCGGTGGCGAACTCAGAAGGCAGAAGGCAGGCAGAAGGGAAGCAGCAGACCTGACCTGACCTAGCCTAACCTTGCGTTGCGGCGTATACATGAAAGAGTCAGTCAGTCAGTCAGTCAAGTCGCTAGATCGGGGAAAACGTATACAATAATGACAATGCTTCAGTTGATCAACAAATCAATATACACAGACAGAGAGATCGATAGGATTAGATTACCTGATGATGATCGGCAATCGGAAGCAGTCGTCGTCAAGTATAATTTGATCAACAAATAGGGCTCAGAACAACAACAACAACCAGGATCAGGAGCTACTATTATTTTTATTATTATTATTATTCGCTTTGCTTTTTAAATCATATCAGAAATTAATAAATTATATTCATCCACCTTTATTTTTTAATTTTGGGGCGGAGTTTTAGACTTACATATTTTATAGTTTATTAATCCGTAGATTACAAGGTCTAAGTTAATGTATTACAATGAATATTTTAATATAAATAAAATAAATGATAATTAATACAAAAAATATATTACAAATATAGTCGCTTTATATCATCAAATGTATTTGAATTTTAAATTGAGAATGGGTTGTTCTAACATCAGTATACAATATTGAAGCAATACCACTGGAAGCAATATTTAAAACAATGAGGTTTTTAGATCTGAATGATGTAGTTAAAGCCTTTCTCAAAAATGATTTTTACCCCATATCCTAAACCCTAAATCATAAACCAAAAAATACACCAGATTTTCCTTTTTTAACAGCTTTTATGATGTCCTTATAAACACACTGTTGTTCAACTGTCACAGTATTCTTATTCTAAATATAAAAAATGACAAATTTGTCTATGATTTTTAAGACTAATTAAACATTGGATATTTGTAAAAAGTAAACAAAATTATTATAGTTTTCTTCAATATGAAGATGTCACAAAAATTAAATGTTTGTGTACTCTTTAAACACAAATTTTTTTTATATACATTTTAATTTAAAGAAAATATCTTTATGACATGCAATTATTATATATATTAATATTTTTTTATATTAAGTATGTTAACAATATAATTTATAGCATTAATATTTTAATTAATGGAGATTGACCAATTAATACGGTATGTTGAATTTATAATCAATACTATATTTAGAACCAAGATATTTTTTCTTTTCCATCAATAGAAGAGAAGTAATTTAGGCGGGAATTTGATAGTGAGGATTAACCTCAAAATGCCATGTGTCTAAATTATTTTCTTTTATTAGTATAGGTAGATAGATACTTAATACTTAATAGTCATTTGTTATTGTGTGAAGGGGTAAGTGTAATTTCTATATCAGTAAGGATCAATAGTCATTGAGAAAAGGGGAAGAGATAATAGAAATTTTGTTAGGCTCGTTGCATTAGCATGAGAGGGGCATAGCCCGGGACCACTTCGGTGGTTAGTTATCCATTGTAGATCCTATCTTCTTCAATACAATATAGCTTACACGTTGTTTTCATCATTCTTATACTTCCTAATTCAATTTCATATTCAGTTTCTATTAGAATTGTTGTATGGACTTGAGAATGATTACGGGTCTAAAGTTCATGAGCCTAAAGTATTTAAACCCATAAACCTTCTTAAAACCCTAAACATTCTCATTTCACCATCTTCAACATTAGACATACATACACACCTCCTGTACACGCACAAACCTCTCTTCTTCTTCTTTCATATTTCATTCAAGATCCAAGATTAGTTCAGGATATTACAAGAATAAAAAAGAAGAGTTAAGTGTCATTTTGGTACCTGTGGTTTGTTCAACTACGCAACTTGTAAGGCCCCCCGACCCGGTGTTGGAATTACGTATGCCCGAGACACATACTTATACTAATGTGGCTAACTGTGTTTGATCCAAGTCGGGTCATACCCAATAACAAGCTAGACAACACCAAATGTATTCTTTTAATGATTTGATCATTTAAACGAATACCGAACACTACATGTTTAGAAAAATTGGTTTTCTAAACAAACACACTTGAGGATTTAAATAAATTATCTGGATAATTTGTTTATATATAAATTAATTATTTAATTGGTTAAATAATTATATAAATGTATGTACATTTTATAAAAATGAGTTTTATAAAATAAATGGAGATGTTTTAAATGGTTAAATCAAAACACAAAAAAAAAAAAAAAAAAAAAAAATAATAAATAAATAATAAAACCGGCCACCCCATGTGGGTGGAGGTTTTGGTCCAATCAAAAGCTTTGTTGACCACTTTATCATCCTCCATTCACAAGACATGCATTTGTGTATCTTCCATTTTGAATTTCAAGTGTTGAAACAAGCAAAAAAACTCTCTCTTCCTCTCCAAAACTCACGGCCACTTTGGCCAAAGAAAAGGGGTGTTTTGTGAGCTTGATTCAAGTGTTCTAATCCTAGCAACAAGTTGGTGTTGTTGTTTAAAAGCTTGGGGTATCAAAAGCTTGAGGGTTTCTCCTTTGCAACCTTGCCATTTGAAGACATCATCTTCTTCATCCACCTACATCTTCTCATAAGGTATAAGAAGGTACAATTTACATTTTGTGAGCATCTTGTTCTTGTAATTTTGATCCTTGGCTTCGGGTTTTAGTTTTAACATAATGGTATGTTCATTAACAAGTTTTAAAATCTAAGCTTCCGTTGCGTTTTCATGTTAAAATGGTTAACTTGAAACTTTGATAACCTTGTATAAAACCCAACAATGGCA
This sequence comes from Bidens hawaiensis, assembly GCF_021521415.1. Classification (NCBI taxonomy): domain Eukaryota; kingdom Viridiplantae; phylum Streptophyta; class Magnoliopsida; order Asterales; family Asteraceae; genus Bidens; species Bidens hawaiensis. Next base: position 84,125 of record NW_027495707.1, on the reverse strand, counting down.
TCAAGAGCCGGTTACAAGGACTTATGCTCCTTACATATTCATAAATTTCGGATTTTCATGGGTGAAAAGGGAAGTCCGAAAATTTGGTGGATTTTACCCCTCATGGTTTTGTAAGATCTTGACATGCATGGAAAGATCTTAGGAAACCATTATTAACATTTGGATGTTGAATATATAAAAAAAAAAATAAAAAAAAAATTTGGCCGTAGCCTCTTGGGGAGGGGGGCGATTTTGTTTTGGGGGTATTTGGGCATTGGTTGCTTAGGTTGCATGCTTAGAACATTTGGTATGTTTGATTGTGTCATAACCGAAACCTAGACCTTGGATGTGTTGATTGTTGTTTGTGTATGTTGATTATGTTTATTATTCAATATGGTTGTAATAATTCATAATCTTAGGCTTGTGTAATTTATTTATTCATAAATTGGTATGTAATAAATAGATTAGTTGCATTTTTCTTTTTTTTTAGAAAAATATGTATTAGGATACATTTTGTAAAAATTGAAGATGCAAGAATTGGTGGATTTGGGCCTTGGACCGAAATTTTGGGCTTGTTGGGCCTCACCGGCCCATCATGGGATTCAAGCCCATTAGGCCCATAAATTTCACTCTTGGGCCCAAGAAGACTTTTGGAAGTTTGGAGCCCATTAACAAGCCCAACAAGAACACAACAACTTGGAGAGGATACTTGAAGCATTTGGATGCAAGGTCAAGTGGGAGTCAACATTCCATCCTTGTGTCATGTTTTGTCCCTTAGGTGTGACTTATGACCTATACTTGTTTCGGCTAACAAGTATGGTCAAATTTAGCGGTTTTCGGTTATGACTATATTTTGCATGTGTATGCTTGGTTGTTTGTTTTACTTTATGTAATGTGTGGTTGATAGATATTAGGATACCCAACCGTCACATAGGAACGACAACAAGCATAAAACGGGTTCTAATATATATTTGGTAATATCGCGTCAATTAGTTTAATTAAATGGGTTTATTAAAACTAAGCGATCACTCACTTATAATAAAATTGGTTTTATTATAACTAGAACCTTGAAAATTGGTTTTCAAAATCGCCATATTTCTAAATGCATGTTAGGATATGGCATAATGTTTTTCAACTAGAATATTTGAAAAATTTAAAATCCCTTTTTTCATAATTACCAAAGAAACAAGTCTAACACCATCCTTTTGTATGACACTTAACGTATTAGGGAACTTTAAATGGGATAAAGGTCACCTAACCATTTTGAGCAAACTAATATACTTAGGGTAATATTAACATATTTGTGGGATAAAGGTCACCTAACCACTTGTATGTTAATCTTACATGTTTATTCAAGTAGGACGACTTGAATTGGAAACCATGTGATAAAGGTCACCTAAGCATGAGATCCAATGGTATTGATGGGATAAACATGCCAACACGAAATAAGGATTTCGAATGGTCCCATACCTCTAGAAGTTGCAAAGGGTTGCAATTGTCAAGGTTGACTACCTTGTTAAATCAAATAACGGGATAAAGGTCACCTAACCGAAATTTGATTTATCGTTGGATTCTAGAATTTAATTATTATTTTAAAATCTGGAATAAAAGGGTATTAATAATTAAATTGATTATAATACTAAATAGAACTTTGTTAAATTTTGTAGATGGCCGCTAACAATGCAAACACCTCTACCCATAACACCCGTAACCTATCCTTAAGAACCATCCTTGAAAAGGATCGTCTAAACCATAATAACTTTATGGATTGGTATCGCAACTTGAGAATAGTTCTCAAGCAAGAAGAGATATCATATGTCTTAGACGATCCCATTCCCGATGAGCCTAACGTGGAAGATGAGGAGGCGTATAACAATTGGGTCAAGTACACCAAAGATTCGGTGCAAGCCTCTTGCCTCATGTTGGGGACTATGATTCCCGAAATCCAAAAGGATTTCGAGCATCATGGGGCATACGACATGATAACTCAATTGAAGGAAATGTTCCTTCAACAAGCTAGAGCGGAACGTTTCGAAACGGTTCGAGCGTTTCATGCATGTCGTATGGAGGAAACCCAAAGCGTCTCATCTTATGTCCTAAAGATGAAAAGCTACATCGAAAAGCTTCGTAGGTTGAATTGTCCCGTGTCTAATGAGTTGGCTACGGATTTGATCCTCAACTCTTTGACCAAAAGGTTTGAAACCTTTGTCATGAATTATAACATGAATGGGTGGGACAAAAGCATTGGTGAGCTTCACGCAATGCTAAGAACGGCCGAAGCGGGAATGGGTAAAAGGGTTTTACCCGTTCTAACAATCAATGAAGGAAAAAGGGGACATAACTCCAACCCCAAAGCAAGTGTTGCTAAGGGCAAGGGCCACGTCCAAGGAAAGGGAAAGAGGAAAGCCATCACGCCCACCAAACCGAAGGAAAAGAAGCAAAAGGTTGCGGCGCAAGATCCATGCTTTGAGTGTGGAGAGATAGGTCATTGGAAAAGGAATTGTCCGACCTATCTCAATGCGTTAAAAGATAAGAGGGATGCGGGGCATACCTCAGGTATTATCTTTACTATACATATTGAACTAAATGTTATTTCTTCAAATACATGGGTACTTGATACCGGATGTGGAACTCACATTTGCAATTTGTTGCAGGGGTTCAAAAGAAGTAAACAACTCAACAAAGGGGACATTAGTCTCTTTATGGGCAATGGAGCAAGAGTTGAAGTCCAAGCCCAAGGAGACTACTTGTTAAAGCTTCCAAGTGGTTTGGAAGTAATTTTGAAGAATGTTTTGTATGCTCCTAAGTTAAGAAGAAACATTATTTCCGTGTCCCTTTTAAAACAATGTGGCTTTGATCTTAAATTTATTGATTATGATATTCATGTTTTGATGAATGGCATATTTTATTTTAAAGCTATACCCATAAATGGTATATATGAAATAGATCAAATTGGTACGTCACATAGTAGTTCAATGTACAATGTCAACACCAAGAAACTCAAGAAGGACTTGGGTGATTCCTATCTTTGGCATTGTCGCCTTGGACATATAAGCAAGAATCGCATGCAAACTCTTCGCAAGAGTGGTATTCTAGAAACAAATGAGTATGATTCATTTGATGTATGTGAATCTTGTTTACAAGGCAAAATGACAAAGCAACCCTTTAATAAAACTTTTGAAAGGTCAAAAGAATTATTGGGTATCATACATTCGGATGTATGTGGTCCTTTTAGACCAATGACTAGGAATGGTGAAAGATACTTCATTACCTTTATTGACGATTATAGTCGATATGGTTATGTGTACTTGATGAAACACAAAGATGAAGCTTTTGAAATGTTCAAAGACTTCAAAACTGAAGTAGAAAGACAACTCAAGACCACAATCAAAGTACTTCGTAGTGATAGAGGAGGTGAATACCTAAGTGGTGTTTTTCAAGATCATCTTAAGAGTTGTGGAATTATTTCACAACTTACTCCACCTGGAACACCACAACATAATGGTGTGTCTGAAAGGAGAAATCGTACCCTATTAGATATGGTTCGATCGATGATGGCTAGAAGCACTTTACCTCTATCATTTTGGGGCTATGCTTTACTTTCCGCTGTTCGCATATTGAATATGGCTCCAACCAAGAAAGTGGAGAAGACACCTTTTGAAATATGGCATGGAAAGGCTCCATCGCTATCATTCTTAAAAGTTTGGGGTTGTGAAGCTTATGTAAAGCAATACACCCCAAACAAATTAGAAGTCCGATCCACTAAATGTATCTTTATAGGTTATCCTAAAGATGATATAGGATATTACTTTTACGACCCTAGTGAGCAAAATGTTATTATTGCTCGAAAGGGTAAGTTCTTGGAAACTAAGTTCCTTGAGGAAGGAACTAATAGTAGAACAGTGAAATTTGATGAGGATCAAGAATCACAAGATGATACACAATTGGTTGATACTAGCACTCAACAAGAGGTTGTTGAAAGTGATCAAGTGGTTGATCAAAACACACAAAACGTTCGCAGATCTGGTAGAGTTAGCAATCCACCTGAAAGGTATGGATTTTTTGTAGAAGGTTGCTACGTGGTAGATTCGGATGAACCAACCACATACCGTGATGCAATGTCCAAGAATGATTGTGACAAATGGCTTGAAGCCATGAACGTTGAGATGCAATCCATGTATGACAACCAAGTTTGGGAATTGGTTGAACCACCACTCAACTCCAAAGCTGTTGGAAGTAAGTGGGTTTTCAAAAGAAAAACTGATATGCATGGAAACTTGGATACTTATAAAGCGAGACTTGTAGCTAAAGGTTTCACTCAAACTCAAGGGGTTGATTATGATGAAACTTTTTCGCCTGTGGCAATGCTAAAGTCTATTAGGATATTATTTGCCATAGCTGCACATTATGATTATGAAATCTGGCAAATGGATGTCAAGACCGCTTTCCTAAATGGATATCTTGAGGAAGATGTCTATATGGTTCAGCCTGAAGGTTTTGTCGATCCGAAACATCCTAATAAAGTATGCAAGTTAAAGAAATCAATCTATGGATTGAAACAAGCATCTAGAACTTGGAATCATCGTTTTGATGAAGAAATCAAAAATTTTGGATTCATCAAGAACGCTGATGAGGCTTGTGTGTATAAAAAGGCTAGTGGGAGTATAATTACCTTCTTAGTATTGTATGTCGATGACATTCTACTATTTGGAAATGACATTCCAACCATGGAAAGCGTTAAGGCTTGGCTTGGAAGTAGATTTTCCATCAAGGATCTTGGTGAAGCTGCCTATATTTTGGGAATAAAGATCTATAGGGATAGGTCAAGGCGCTTGATAGGTTTGAACCAAAGTACATACATTGATAAGATCTTGAAAAGGTTCAAGATGGAAAACTCCAAGAAAGGTTTTGTACCTATTCAAAGAGGGACCATATTGAGTTCAGCTCAATGTCCAAGCTCAAAGGGTGAGCAAGAGATGATGAAACAAATCCCATATGCTTCTGCTATAGGATCCATCATGTATGCGATGATATGTACTAGACCGGATGTGTCATGCGCTTTGAGCATGACAAGCAGATACCAACAGAATCCAGGAAACAGTCATTGGATGGCTGTTAAGAGCATATTGAAATACCTTAGGAGAACTAAGGATATGTTTCTGATATATGGATCTGGTGAGGAGGAACTCGCTATAAAAGGTTACACGGATGCGAGCTTCCAAACTGATCGAGATGATTCTCGATCACAATCTGGGTATGTGTTCACTCTTAATGGAGGAGCTGTCTCTTGGAAGAGCTCAAAACAGGAAGTGGTAGCATTGTCCACTACAGAATCAGAATACATCGCCGCTTCATTGGCAGCTCAGGAAGCTGCATGGTTGAAGAAATTCATTACTGATCTAGGGGTGGTCTCTACCATTCAAGACCCCCTAGAAATCTTTTGTGACAACGAGGGTGCGATTGCACAAATCAAGGAACCTCGTTCGCACCAAAAGACAAGGCACATAGAGCGGAGATTCAACTACATAAGGGATGAAGTTGAAAAAGGAAAGATATGTATTCGCAAAGTTGGAACTGATCAAAATCTTGCGGATCCATTCACGAAGCTCCTAGAAAGACCGAAACATGAGCGTCATGCGAGTGGCTTAGGACTTCGATATTCTAGTAATTGGATTTGATCTATTTTGTATTTACGTTTAAAAGACTTTTGTAATTTAACTCTTTTATATGATTATGGAATCTTGAGTTAAATTCTAATTTTGCATGTTTAAATCCATGAATAAGTTATCTTATTCTAAAAGTCCGTAGTCGATCACATTTGTGGGAACAAATATGAAGCAAGACTATTATGAACTAGGATTGGTGGATATTCATAAGGAATGAATATGGAGCATAGGTTTGCTGCCAAAGTTCATAGATATTTGTGGGATACAAATATTGGACTGACCCGCTCTCAATATTACTACATGGAGTCGATTGACTTGATCATTAGTAATCTTGAGTAAAGGAGAATTTCATATTATCCTTAGACCTGAGATGTATATTGGGTCTTGATTTTCACCGAGTATTACACTTTGACTCTCCCCTTCGCTATTCGTAAAAGATGGTACATAAGGATGAGCTCAGGTGGAGTATGAAAGTGATAGTGAGAGGCGTATACAGTCAAGATGGATTTTGTTCCTCTTATGTGTTGAGAGTTTAGATGTCTAAGGCCTGATAAAGTTGAATTGTAAAGAGAATGATCGCCTATGTCTCTTAGATCCAACATGACATCTAGTAACAAAGGGATATAATGATAGATTCACCTAAATCATATCAAGTAAGGAACTTGAAGGGATGATGTTATTGAATGGCACTTCGTCAAACACGTTAGGGGTGGTGAACTGTTGTTAGGCGGTATTTACCACTTGCATTAATTTTCTATGTATCTCGTGCAAGTGGGAGATTGTTGGAATTACGTATGCCCGAGACACATACTTATACTAATGTGGCTAACTGTGTTTGATCCAAGTCGGGTCATACCCAATAACAAGCTAGACAACACCAAATGTATTCTTTTAATGATTTGATCATTTAAACGAATACCGAACACTACATGTTTAGAAAAATTGGTTTTCTAAACAAACACACTTGAGGATTTAAATAAATTATCTGGATAATTTGTTTATATATAAATTAATTATTTAATTGGTTAAATAATTATATAAATGTATGTACATTTTATAAAAATGAGTTTTATAAAATAAATGGAGATGTTTTAAATGGTTAAATCAAAACACAAAAAAAAAAAAAAATAATAATAATAAATAAATAATAAAACCGGCCACCCCATGTGGGTGGAGGTTTTGGTCCAATCAAAAGCTTTGTTGACCACTTTATCATCCTCCATTCACAAGACATGCATTTGTGTATCTTCCATTTTGAATTTCAAGTGTTGAAACAAGCAAAAAAACTCTCTCTTCCTCTCCAAAACTCACGGCCACTTTGGCCAAAGAAAAGGGGTGTTTTGTGAGCTTGATTCAAGTGTTCTAATCCTAGCAACAAGTTGGTGTTGTTGTTTAAAAGCTTGGGGTATCAAAAGCTTGAGGGTTTCTCCTTTGCAACCTTGCCATTTGAAGACATCATCTTCTTCATCCACCTACATCTTCTCATAAGGTATAAGAAGGTACAATTTACATTTTGTGAGCATCTTGTTCTTGTAATTTTGATCCTTGGCTTCGGGTTTTAGTTTTAACATAATGGTATGTTCATTAACAAGTTTTAAAATCTAAGCTTCCGTTGCGTTTTCATGTTAAAATGGTTAACTTGAAACTTTGATAACCTTGTATAAAACCCAGCACCCGGGTGCCATACTTTCTCGCTGGTTGGATTTACTCATTCACATAATTCGTAAAATCAAAGTTAATTAAAACATTTCGCGGAACATAAACGTCAATCATTCTTATATAACATAAGTACTTGTCTTAAACAGAAAGAACATAAGTCTTAAACATAAAATATAAATAACACGTGTCTCTTCTTTCCTTCAATGCCAGTCTTCCTTTATCAGCCATGTGTCTCTCTCAAGCCACCTGTCTCATCCTACTCACCTGCGTGCATACTAAAAGTCAGCTACGCTGAGTGAGTTCTAGTTAATCAATTAACATACAATACATTCATGTCCATACTTATACGCGTCCGAAGATACGTATTTCGTACTTTACTTGCTATAACTCATTCATATACACTTTACGTTCATACGTACATATTTACACATCTTCTTTACTACTTTCCTAAGGTATACTGTAAACTATGCTACTTCTACTATCTCGGATATTATTTGGGTATGGTCCCTCAATCTCAGATATTTGCGAGGGTTTGATCCCTTCTATCTTAGATATTAATAGGGTCCGGTCCCTTTGATCTCAGATATTATTAGGGTTTGATCCCTACTATCTCAAATATTATTAGGGTCTGGTCCCTTCTATCACAATCTCAGATATTATTAGGGTCTGATCCCTTTGTCTCGTTTAACCATACAACCATGCATGCCCTGTCAACCATACATGCCTCGTAATGTCCGTATCGAGTCCGAAAGGCGGTATTGGGTACATCATCTTCATGCACGCGTAGTTGATGATAACCCGAACGAAGATCAATCTTGGAGAAGCAAGAAGCTCCTTGAAGTTGATCGAAGAGATCGTCGATGCGAGGCAAGGGGTAACGATTCTTGACCGTAAGCTTGTTGAGCTCGCGGTAGTCGATACACATACGGAAGGAACCATCTTTCTTCTTGACGAACAAAACGGGTGCGCCCCATGGAGACGAACTAGGGCGAATGAACCCTTTTTTCGAAAGTTCTTGGAGTTGGGTAGACAATTCTTGCATCTCAGAGGGTGCAAGACGGTAAGGAGCCTTCGCAATCGGAGTTGCACCAGGCACAAGATCGATGCGGAACTCGACTTCTCGAACGGGGGGAAGACCAGAAACATCATCGGGAAACACTTCGGGATAGTCACGAACAACCGGAATGTCTTCAATCTTTTTCTCCTTCTTTTCAACAACGTGAGCCACGAACGCTACATACTTCTTGCGCAAGTATGTTTGGGCTTGAAAACACGTTATGAGGTTAAGACTCGAAGGAGAAGGCTTTTCACCAATAACACGAAGGGTTTGACCATCGGCAATCGGAATACGAATTATCTTCTCGAAGAAAACAATTTCGGCACTGTGGATGGAAACGGTGTAATTACAAGAAATGAAATGCAATTCTTTTACGAAGAACAATTACATAGGATGGAATGTATGGCCCAAGAGCCCGTCCTTTTCGAGGACATATTATGTCAGATTGTTGACATGATTGGCCCAAAGGTAATAATTTCATTTTCATTTTTTATTTTCCGTTTTTTAGATCATAGATTATATATTAATATACTTTTCACATTTTTGAATGTAGGATGAGGGATATTTTACCCTGCATGACTTGAAAGGAAGTAAACTTGCTGGCGGTGTTTTCAATATTCTTTTTAACCTTAACAAATTCATGGCCTTTGAAACTCGCGATCCGTTTCTCATACGTCAGGTACATGAGCGATCACTTATTGTCGGTTTATTTATATTTGAACTAATTCATGTTGAGAAGTTATATTAATAATTTTTTAAAACAGGAGCGTGAGAATCCAACATTAACAGAGTGGGACCGGTTTGCACATCGGGAGTATATTAGGCTATCAATGGAGGAAGATGCTGAAGATGCATCTAATGGTAGTGCAGATGTGTGGGATGAATCACTCGAGGCCCCGTTTTGAGGTACTTTAAAAAAATATATTTTTTAAGTTATATAAAGAGATAAACATAAACCCTAGCCGACTAATTCATGTCTGGTTTTTTATGGCAGGTGAAATTGAAGAATTCTTGAATTTAAGTCACGAAGAATGTGAAGCTTTTTGTGGATTTAGCGACCAAGTATGCTGAACCCGAGGGTAAAAGTAGATAGTAAGTTTGATTTTGGAAACGGACTACGAAGTTGCAGTTGCATATCAGGTACTTTAAGTTGAAGCAATAGTGTTTTTGGCAACTTTAACTTATTATTAGCATTTTTCATTTGAATAATTGTTATGCTTCATTCAATATATGTTGTCTTTAAGAAAAAAATTTTTAATTTGCAATCTGTGCATCAAACTTTAATGGGAATAGTGTGGCATTGGTGAGGTTGTAGTTCAACTTTCAGTTTTTAATTTCTACTCTCTTTGAAATAGCTGTTTTCTGGTGCTTTGGTCTAATATTTGTATTTATTTAATTTTTGGTATATCAATTGACATGATTGGGAAACATCAAAAGATTGAGTCGCATGTGGAAATTTAGGGAAAAAAGAAGTTGAATTTATTAACCCGAGCATGACCAATATAGTGATTTGTGTCAAATCTAATCCAGACACACAAGGGCGTTAGATATAATAACCCAAAACCTGATTAGCTGAATCACCTTTATGAAAACTTTAAAACTTTTAAATAATCATAACCTACCTATTTAATAAACTCGTTTTTTAGATTAACCCGTTTTAAGTTAAAAAAAATCATAAAATGTACTCTAGCCAAACATATAAACAAGTTTGTTAATTGTCAATAAAAGATGAACAAAACAGTTAACAGAACACTAGTTACAAAATATCACTTGAGCCTGAGTCACTAGTTTTAACTGTTACCAAGCCACATATTACTCGTATTTGCAAACGAACATTAAAAATAGCGACCTAAAACACGACAAGTCATCCAAATACTTGTTATGTCGATGATCAAACGCAACTTTTCAAACTCAAATGTCATAACTCATAACAGAAACCAAAGGTACAATCTTGAATCAAAACTACAAAAGGACCACCTCACTAACTCAAACATACATAAAACATTTTGACCCATTTCAAAAACCCTTCATTAAAAAATTTAAAAAAAATAATTAAAAAATCATAACTCGAAATAAAAAAGTAAAAAAACTAGAAAGTTTCCTACATTTTTCTCATTCCATAAAAAAAAATAAAAAATAAAATAAAAAACTCAAGAATTGTCAACCTGTTTTGACCCATTTCAATCCTTTTATTTTTTTAGTTTGACCCATTATATATATTTTAATACAACTCATTCAACCCATGGGTCACATTTGCCACTCCTAGGCCAAACAATACATTTTTAACAAAAGTATCTACTTATCAAAAACTAAAATAAAAAAAACTTTTATTTTTTTTTACTTGTTTGCTTTTATACAAAACTCGTTTTCAAACTCAATCCCAAACATGCGTGCCTTCGGTAGTTAATAGCTCTTTCCACTAGAACGCGTTAAATACATTAGGCTCCTTTTATCCCTACAAATTACAAGCCTATTATTACGCTTGTCATGCTCCATTTACAATTATGTTATGTAAAATCACAAAAAACGCACATTACGTTTCGAATTTATTTAATTTCATCAACCAAAGTTGTGCTCTAGGAAACCAAATGCCTAATCACGTACCGTTAGCATCCTAATGTTCCTGGTTTATTCCAACTCTACTTGTTAATGGAAAGATTATTTGACATGACCACGACTATTATGCACCCATGAAAATCTCTTCTTTCTTGAAAAAATCTCTTCTTTCTGTATATGTATGTATATACACAAAACTCACATCGCTGCTATCTATCGCTGATAAATTATTAACATTATCAAAGCATTTAAACAATCAATCCACTAACCTAATAATAATTCCAAGCAATCATGAATGTATAGACCACATTCAATTCATATGTACATTTTAATGCCCTATTAAAATATGTGATTGTTAATCTCGGTGGAAGATTTGGTTATTGAAAACGTAACACCAATCGGTATGGTTAACTTTCAGTTTGGTTATCAGTTAGTTATACAGAACAGTGTTACTATGGTTCAGCTAGCCAAGCACCAGGTCTTCAGTTTTGTCTTTGCTTAACTCAGACAAGCTTTATACAAATTTAGGATTGACAAATGTGAGAGTTAAATATAATAAACTCAAGATTTTCTCCTTAATGGTACATACAGTCTTTCAAAAAGTATGTATGTATGTATGTATGTTACCTTTACAGATTAATCCTAGCCTAGGGGCTAACTAACATTTGGCTTGACTGCTTGGTGGAGCTTCCAGCCACCATCTCCAGCCAAAAGAAATGCCTACAATATAATGATACCAGTAGTTGAGTAACACATACAGCCATTGCACAATCATATATAATAAAGGTGAAACTGCTAACCTCTTCCCATGATTTGCCAGCAGCTTCAAGCAAGGCAGCATTGCAAGTCTTCAGTTCTACAGAGACACCAAAAAAGGTCGAGGCTGCCTCTTCCCAGCCTCGATTATGTCCCATACACCTGGGAAAGAAAGAAACAAGCCGCAATATAACTGACATCTGGAGACGGTAAATTCTCTCAAGGAATAGTCCATCATTCAATAAGTTGATTGCATGCATGCAAATGTGTGTGTTTCTTTGTGTTTAATTAAAATATTTTACGAGTTAGTTGACATGGAAATGAAGCCTAGATTCCAGCTAAACAAGCCTGATTTGTTCTATCCTCCCAACTTATCAGCCACTACAAACAAGCTTCTTAGAAAAGGTTTTTTCTTAAGAAGTTCCTAGTAAATACATTAAGGGAATTAATTCCTAGTTTGTAAGGTAGTTTTGATGACTGAGAGGCCATATCTTCTTAAAATCTTCATTTTCTTTGATGTAGGTGGTGTGAAATGTTCCTTTCCCTTCCCTTTGATCTTGGTGGCCTAATTTCCTTAAGAGATGAGAGTAGTGGCTTCTTAACCTTTCTATCTACTTTGACACATTAGCAGCTGCTACATTACAATATTTGTTCTTAAGTTTGGTTTGAAGGTTTTTGTCCAATTCATTTACATCCACCCTTTAATTTCACATCCATAATACACAAGCTCCATTGCATAACACATCCGACCCTAGCAGGGTACATGGATTTCTTGGCTAGGTAACCCTAATTCCTGGTGGTTGGTATTATATATAGATGTCTAGGCACTTGTAATTCATCATCACCTAATAAATAAATACCCTCTAGCTGCAGCTCGTATATGTAGGTCAGGTTAGACTGAACAACGTTAAATTATCATGTCTCTTTATTTTGCTATTGTGTGTGTTTGTGTTGCCACCAACTGCATTCCTAGAAGCCACCAAATTTAATTCCAAAGATGAAAAAAGGTGCGTCTGTTAAATGAATTGAACTCCATTTAATCTCGTTTGATGCTAACATTAAATTTGATGATGAGATTCAAGCATTGCGAATGTCATCATCCTCTTTGTCTGAGAGTTGGTCAGGATCAGTCATAGTTGTATCTGGAACTGGTAAGCTTACCTTTGAAGGTATTTTTGAGTTAATCATCCAAGGAGAAGATATAAAAAGAAGAAGTTAAAGTGAATCTTCTAGTTCCTTGCTATGTACTTAAGGCAGTATGAGAGAGGGAATAACAAACAGGCAAGTCAAGAAAAAGAGGTAACTTGAATATGTTCGTTCAGCCGCTGCTGGCCATACAATCATTTGTAGCAAAGATTGTCTGTCACTGGGTACAATATCTATAGGCAGGCAGGGTTGATTCATTTTAGAGACCAAGTTAAGTTAGATCCATAGAAAGAATAGCAGCAAATAAGTGACTCACATAACTGTAAGCATGTCGTCTGTAGCATATTTACAGATAGCTCGTTGGAGGTGATGAGCAGTCTGGCCATCCATTGCCGCAACAGAGTAAAAGCTTGAGAGAAAGTGTACCTCAGCTTCCAAGAAGGCGCGCAGCTGCTGCTGCTGCATGATTTGAAGAGTCTGCCTTGTTCGTGTGGCGTCACTCGATAATATAAGTTGCGGAATCCAACCGAGGTGTTGGAGGTTGTAAGTAAGTTGTATCACATCAGCTTGTCCATCTTTACTCAAAGGACGATCATGGTCTATATATGCCAAGTAAGTAAAAGTAGAGTAGATCTAAGGCTAGGGCTATATAATTAATTAATTAATACCTTTGAGGGATCGATAATCCTCCCAACAAGTCTTAGCGTGACGAAGTAAAATCAAGCGTCGAGGTGGAAGTGAAGCACTACTACTACTACTACTACTCTTCACCGGTTGTGGTCTGCGCTTCTTAAACCAAGACAGCCGGCAGCTGCTGCTGCTACACACCACCGTTGGCGTTGCAGTTACCATTGTAAAGGAAGGGGATTAGGTTTTATTTCTTCCTTCCTGGTCTTGGGGTGTTTGTGTGTGCTTTCTTTTTATTTCAATTCAATTTACCACAACACAGTCTGCTTGTGAACCCAATGTGGCGGATCCACAATTTTTTTTCCCATGGATACACCTTTTTTGGTATTCAAATTTCACACAACCAAGCGATAAATTTTTTAAGCCGGTCGGGTCTTGTCGGAAAATATTATATAATACGATACCATAATTATACAATATGTTAATTTAAACAAAAAGGAAATGAAAAATAAGAGCCATCTTTCACATGCATTTTGCTTCAAGTACAGCAAGTTAAAAAAAAAAAAAAAGCTCTCATTACTACCCCTGTGTTGATCACAGAAAGACTGGCGCCATCACCAACGTTATCGTTGCAAGCATCTTGATAAGAACATGCAGGGAAGGCCCAGCTGTGTCTTTGAAGGGGTCACCTACACTGTTGTAATAATAACAAGGGTTAGAAATGGAAAAAAGATAAAGATATTTTATGGATGGAGACTTACGTATCACCAGTAACTGCTGCTTTGTGGCTGTCACTTCCTTTGCCTCCAAGAGCCCCCGTCTCGATATATTTCTTAGCATTATCCCAGGCACCACCAGCAGTGTTGAGGAAAAGAGCCATCAGAATACCAGAAACCGTAGCAAACATCAACATGGCGGCCACCACTTTAGCCCCAAGTAAAGGATGCCCTGTGTAGTAACCCAGAATCCGAAACAGAATGCCTGTTTGGAAAACAAACAACAAAAAATGTTCAACATGAACAACACTATATACATATATATATATATATATATATATATATATCGTCATTTAAATAGTGTGATTTGCTATACCAACAAATATAGGTGATACAATGGCCAAGGCTCCAGGCTTTATCATCTCCCTCAGAGAAGCAGAGGCGACAATTGCGACACATCTCCCATAATCTGGTTTGTCTTTGAAGTCCTATAAACATAAACATAGGAGAATCTCATAAAAGAATAAAGTAATATCTGGCTGCGTTAAAAAAAAAAAAAAATCTGTTTGACGTACCATGATGCCTGGCCTCTCAATAAACTGTCTTCTTACTTCGTTAACAACCTCTTGGGCGGTGCGGCCAACTGCAGCACAGGCCCACGCACTGAAAAGAAATATAAGCATGGACCCCAACAATCCACCAACAAATACTTCTGGAATGGCAATGTCAACCTGCAAATGATGATTAAGCACTTGATCCACACCACAAGAAGCCAATCAGAAATTACCTACCTGTGTAAATGAGGTGTGAGCAAATGATGCTACTTCATCCATATACGCACTGAATAAAAGAAAAGATGCAAGTGCAGCAGATCCAATGGCAAACCCTTTTGTGGTTGCTTTCGTTGTGTTACCAGCTGCATCCAAAACATCAGTGATCTCCCGAACGCTTTCAGGCTGCTGACTCATCTCAACAATTCCACCAGCATTATCAGCTATTGGGCCAAACATATCCATAGTGAGAACATAGGCCGCAGTACTAAGCATGCCCATTGTTGCAACTGCCGTCCCAAACAGCCCACCTGTCGGATTCCCGGCATCATCAACTAACCCCGAGGTTTGCCCCAACCAGAAAGCCAAAACAATAGACACGCTTATCACAAGGACAGGAAGAGCGGTAGACTCTAGACCCAAGCTAATGCCCGCAATTATGTTAGTCCCATGGCCTGTTGAGCTTGAAAGAGCTAACTTGCGTACAGGCTCGTGTTTATAGTCAGTATAATACTGAGTAATCCATACGAAAATGTAAGCTGTCATGATTCCTACCAAACCACACAGGGCAAAATTCAACCAAGCAGAAGGAGCTTGTTCTGTGTACAGCATCCACCGTGTAGACTACATGTATACGCAACAAACAATTTTATAAGCTGTAGCAAACAACAGAAAACAGCAGCATGCTTCAAGTCACTTACCAAACCAAAAGTAACAACCGCTAAAATTATTGTAACAGAATATCCTTTCTGAAGTATCGTCATAGGATCCTCCATAACACCAATCACTCCAGGATCACGTGTGCCACGTATTGAAAATATTCCCACTGACGATATTATGAGATCAAATGAATGGATGACTAGAGGAAACAAGATGAAACCGGATGGATCTGCATGTTCATAGACAGATGATTGACTGATCACATAACATAATGTAAGAAAAACATGCATATGTTGCAATATAGAACCACAATACTAAAGTTATTCATTATCTAACTACAAATTAAGCAACTAACTTTAGCTCCCTGTCATGAGCTATAACATTGAAAAGTTATCAGCAGTAGCAGATCAGAAAAGTTAGCGTGTCTCAACTCTCAATTTGCCTCATATGAAAATGTTTTCCAATATCATAGAGATAGAGGTAGAACACTAATCTAGTTAACTAACAAACAACTGCACAGAGTTGAAGAAACATATGCTGCTGACAAAGAGCAAGTCTAGAAGATACCATGAACAACGCTCTTTAACTGATTATAAACGCATAATTTCAGAGACTTAGGAATCAACTACAATTGTAGAGAACCAGATGATTTACCTTCAATTTTGCAGCGCTGAGCCATGGTTCCACCAAGTATCATAGCACTGATTATCTCTGCAGCTATGCTCTCAAATAGATCAGCTCCTCTAGCTGCACAATCACCAACATTATCTCCAACCTTGTATGACAAAAGAAACATAAATCAATTAGATCAAAATAATCATCATGATAAGAAAAATAATATGCATTTTCACAAGCTAGACTAATAAGTCAGACACAAATAATGATAATCAAATATATGAGAAACCGAAAGTGGGTACGCATTGCTGCAGTTAAGATCCAAGCAATTGAATTCAGAAAATACTTGCATAAAAGACACCGTTCACAGATTTGTTGATTCAAGACAAACCGTGAGGTCAACTTAGATTCATACCAGGATGCGCTTGGAGCTCCCTAAAGAAACTGCCAAACCTCCCCTTACTATCAAAAGAAGTGGTAATAAATAAAACAAAGAACACCACAATAAAGGAAAATCTGAGCTGGCAAACTAGCAGATACACTGTAAACTAGAAGTCTCCTTCCTCAATAACTTTCTAGGGCAACTTAAGCAATACTTTACTAGTCACAAATCATTGAAAAAACCTTACAGTCACTGTGGAAATATAAACATGCAGAGAAAGGGAGTGGGAGGCAGTCAAGTGGTTTGTGTTGGTGGCCTCTTTCTTTTTGTTTATTTTAACACTCCATCTTATTTTTGTGATTCCATATTATAATTTGCACCAGAACCGATATGGCAAACTGAAGCTCAAGCTGTTTGGTATTTCATTCACATGTATTTCTATTCAATAAGCAAAAAACTAAGTAAGAAATGTATACCAGATCAGCAATGACAGCAGGGTTTCGAGGATCATCTTCGGGTATTCCCTGCTCTACTTTTCCAACAAGATCAGCACCAACATCAGCAGCTTTCGTGTATATTCCACCACCCAACTGAGCAAAAAGGGCTACGAATGAAGCTCCAAAACCATATCCCACAAGAAGAAGAGGCACTGAGGACACATTGTTACAAATGTTAATGTATTTTTGTTTTAGATCAGATGACAAGAATAACAGATTTCCTAGTAAGAACTGATAATTATACAAAAAAACCAGTGACTGCAGCAAAGTTTAACATGGCTACTTTTTGACAGCAAGATTCTGCCAAATCCACCTCACCAAAATATATATATGCACACACACACGCACACACATATTATATATATATATACATATCACCTTGCAAAACTTGACACCAGACACAGCAAAGCCAAAATCGTTAGTATTTATAGTTATTTTTATAGAATCACAAATGGTGCCTGTGGTTTGGCCCTTGTCACACCTTTGGGGTATAGGTTTAAAAAAGTTGCATATTTGAGTTATGTGATTACACAAGTAGTCTCTCAAAAGAATATTACTGTCATTTTTCCCAAACTTAACACAAACTTTAATGGAAGTTAGGGCTGGAACCCAAACTTGCACAAAATAAAAACCAAATAACTCAAACATGCAACTCTTTGAAGAACTTAGGCCCGTGACTAGGCCCAAACCACATTGACTTTTTGTGTAAATAACTCTTTTTTTTTTTATTTGAGAGCCTTGGGGTGCAAAAGCTGACCCTAAGCCAAGGAAAATGTCCTTTCTAAAACTTAACACTTCACACACCTATTTTAGAAACAGACCTATTTGTGCAACATTAGCAATGGGATGCCATGTCATCTACATGAGGAGTTAAAATTTCCAAACAGTCAATGAATACTTTGAGACACGGACTCCATAATAAATGCACAGGTGCATCAACTAATGTTATAATCCATTAGAAGAAGTTGACACTCACAGTCAGTAACCTTCATTGAGCCTGGCGAGTCCACTCCCAACCAAACATAGAATGTCGCATAAAGGATGGCAACACCAATTACAGCCATGCCAACAACCACCAAGGCTGAGAAACCACCAGCACGAACAGCTATCTGAGCAAAAAAAGTGTCAGTGGAATACCTACCTGAAAAAGATTATGCAGAAATGGAACAAGAGAACCTGCAGAGCCTCTCTTGCAGACCGTCTTGCTGCACTTGAAACACGGACATTAGCACGCACAGAGACCCACATGCCAACATAGCCAGCCATACCAGAACATACAGCTCCTAAAAGAAAAGAGAAGACAGTGATAGATGCAGAAGTTAACCTGCATCAGCATTGCCCTGGTCAACAACTTCAACACGAAAGATACAAAACACGCATGATAAAGGAGAATCAGCATTGACATTCTCATCACCTCCCTAAGCCTGATGATTCTTGTTGAGGAGTTGTACTACGAAACATATATATGCCAAAGATCACCAATGCTAGCAAAAATGCCATCTTAGAGATAGATCCATACTGGGTCTTAAAGAAACCCTCAGCTCCATCGCGTATTGCATCTGATATCTAACATACAAAAGTGAATATCAGCAAAAGGCTTTGAGTTTTAAGTTAGTAGACTAAACAAACATCCATCCATGTTAAATATATTAATTGAGCATATAGAGTGTTGAGTACCTGAAGCATCTCAGGAGGTCCTTCATCCTTGGCAAGTACCCAATTAGCGAGATATATAGATAGGAGGAAGCTGATGATGCAAATTGAGAAGACACAGACAACGATGGGTGAGGTGCTAGCACCAACATAAAAAATAGCTCCAAAGCCCAAAAAGAGAAGCACAAAAAGAAGGCGCACATTCATTTTCATGAGAAATCGGAACATCTGCAGCAGCAGCAGGTTTATGAATTATGATTATTATTATTATTTATAGTATAATATAATACAGATGATGATGATTATGCATGTATGAATAATACCAGAGGCATGGTAGGTTTGGTGCGCATGTCAGGGAAGGTGGTCCTGGGTCGGTCTTGGTAAAGAGGCAAACTGCCAGTTTCCATGGCATCATCCATTGCAACAACTTCCCTCCTTCTCTAAACTAACACCCTGTTCCCGAGTTTCATTTAAAAAATAGTGTTATTATTTCGTGTTCCCTAGTTTAATGAAAAGGAAAGGAAAGTAAACATTTTATGCGTTCCCTAGTTGGATGGAAAAGAAAAGAAAGTTATAATTTTACCATTATACCCTTAGGTAAAATTAAAATAAAAATACATTAATTTCCATTCTCCATTACCAGTTTCTCTAATTGTGGTTACACTCTCCAACCTTTGTAGTCTCAAACTAGTCTCCATGTTCTAACATGCTAAAACCTTAAATTTAATTGAACATAACAATTAAATGTCTTGCAAATTAATCAAAGCAAGCTGATGTCCATATTTATCTTTGGAACCCATATGCAACTTTTTAAACGTGAGCAGTCAATTAACAGAGCATGTATATCTTTTTGAATGGGCAATTTATTAATTCAAAACCAAACAAAACAGATACCAATTTATTAATACTAAACCAAACAAAACACTGAAACAGAGCCCAAAAACCAACTGCATTGACCCGTTTGTAGTTTTGTCAACTCATGTATGTTTTAACAAATATACAATAATATAGTGTACTCTAAGATGAAGCATCACCTAAATTGACCTGCTCGTAGAGATGCAGATGAAAAATGGTTATCAATCGAACCAAAATAGAACTGATTTGGTACCGAACCGAAATAGCCTCGGCGCAGCCAGTGGCAAAGCTTGGGCTTCGCCATGGCGGTGACCGAAGTCACGGACCCAAAAATTTTAGGGTCCGCGATTCGGTTCGTGTCGGTGGTTCGGGCCGTGTCGGTGGTTCGGTTTGGGTGGTCGGATCAAACAATATGGCATTTATATATCTAATTTTTTTTCATTCATTCAAAACGATTGTTCTTGCCATTAAAAAAAAACTAGACCTAAAATATCCATAATGATTTACCTAATTAAGAATATTCAATAGGGCAAGTGAGAGTAAAATTTCACCATACAATACCAATTACAAGCTTAATCGACTAATTTCCTCAAATCCCCAATTCACAATTACAAACCCTAATTTTATAATCTTTCATCCTTGAACTATGTTTAACAACACAAAGGTAGAGCAAATAAACAATTACCTTGCGGTGGACCGTGGACGAGCCACGAGCGGCGCGCGGACGGCGGTGGCGAACTCAGAAGGCAGAAGGCAGGCAGAAGGGAAGCAGCAGACCAGACCTGACCTAGCCTAACCTTGCGTTGCGGCGTATACATGAAAGAGTCAGTCAGTCAGTCAGTCAGTCAAGTCGCTAGATCGGGGAAAACGTATACAATAATGACAATGCTTCAGTTGATCAACAAATCAATATACACAGACAGAGAGATCGATAGGATTAGATTACCTGATGATGATCGGCAATCGGAAGCAGTCGTCGTCAAGTATAATTTGATCAACAAATAGGGCTCAGAACAACAACAACAACCAGGATCAGGAGCTACTATTATTTTTATTATTATTATTATTCGCTTTGCTTTTTAAATCATATCAGAAATTAATAAATTATATTCATCCACCTTTATTTTTTAATTTTGGGGCGGAGCGTTAGACTTACATATTTTATAGTTTATTACTTAACTAGCTTTAGAAATCCGTAGATTACAAGATCTAAGTTAATGT
Organism: Bidens hawaiensis; assembly: GCF_021521415.1. Classification (NCBI taxonomy): domain Eukaryota; kingdom Viridiplantae; phylum Streptophyta; class Magnoliopsida; order Asterales; family Asteraceae; genus Bidens; species Bidens hawaiensis. The sequence continues at coordinate 63,310 of NW_027495707.1, read as the reverse complement.
ATTACAATGAATATTTTAATATAAATAAAATAAATGATAATTAATACAAAAAATATATTACAAATATAGTCGCTTTATATCATCAAATGTATTTGAATTTTAAATTTAGAATGGGTTGTTCTAACATCAGTATGCAATATTGAAGCAATACCACTGGAAGCAATATTTAAAACAATGAGGTTTTTATATCTGAATGATGTAGTTAAAGCCTTTATCAAAAATGATTTTTACCCCATATCCTAAACCCTAAATCATAAACCAAAAAATACACCAGATTTTCCTTTTTTAACAGCTTTTATGATGTCCTTATAAACACACTGTTGTTCAACTATCACAGTATTCTTATTCTAAATATAAAAAATGAAAAATTTGTCTATGATTTTTAAGACTAATTAAACATTGGATATTTGTAAAAAGTAAACAAAATTATTATAGTTTTCTTCAATACGAAGATGTCACAAAAATTAAATGTTTGTGTACTCTTTAAACACAATTTTTTTTTATATACATTTTAATTTAAAGAAAATATCTTTATGACATGCAATTATTATGTATATTAATATTTTTTTATATTAAGTATGTTAACAATATAATTTATAGCATTAATATTTTAATTAATGGAGATTGACCAATTAATACGGTATGTTGAATTTATAATCAATACTATATTTAGAACCAATATATTTTTTCTTTTCCATCAATAGAAGAGAAGTAATTTAGGCGGGAATTTGATAGTGAGGATTAACCTCAGAATGCCATGTGTCTAAATTATTTTATTTTATTAGTATAGGTAGATAGATACTTAATACTTAATAGTCATTTGTTATTGTGTGAAGGGGTAAGTGTAATTTCTATATCAGTAAGGATCAATAGTCATTGAGAAAAGGGGAAGAGATAATAGAAATTTTGTTAGGCTCGTTGCATTAGCATGAGAGGGGCATAGCCCGGGACCACTTCGGTGGTTAGTTATCCATTGTAGATCCTATCTTCTTCAATACAATATAGCTTACACGTTGTTTTCATCATTCTTATACTTCCTAATTCAATTTCATATTCAGTTTCTATTAGAATTGTTGTATGGACTTGAGAATGATTACGGATCTAAAGTTCATGAGCCTAAAGTATTTAAACCCATAAACCTTCTTAAAACCCTAAACATTCTCATTTCACCATCTTCAACATTAGACATACATACACACCTCCTGTACACGCACAAACCTCTCTTCTTCTTCTTTCATATTTCATTCAAGATCCAAGATTAGTTCAGGATATTACAAGAATAAAAAAGAAGAGTTAAGTGTCATTTTGGTACCTGTGGTTTGTTCAACTACGCAACTTGTAAGGCCCCCCGACCCGGGTGCCATACTTTCTCGCTGGTTGGATTTACTCATTCACATAATTCGTAAAATCAGAGTTAATTAAAACATTTCGCGGAACATAAACGTCAATCATTCTTATATAACATAAGTACTTGTCTTAAACAGAAAGAACATAAGTCTTAAACATAAAATATAAATAACACGTGTCTCTTCTTTCCTTCAATGCCAGTCTTCCTTTATCAGCCATGTGTCTCTCTCAAGCCACCTGTCTCATCCTACTCACCTGCGTGCATACTAAAAGTCAGCTACGCTGAGTGAGTTCTAGTTAATCAATTAACATACAATACATTCATGTCCATACTTATACGCGTCCGAAGATACGTATTTCGTACTTTACTTGCTATAACTCATTCATATACACTTTACGTTCATACGTACATATTTACACATCTTCTTTACTACTTTCCTAAGGTATACTGTAAACTATGCTACTTCTACTATCTCGGATATTATTTGGGTATGGTCCCTCAATCTCAGATATTTGCGAGGGTTTGATCCCTTCTATCCCAGATATTAATAGGGTCCGGTCCCTTTGATCTCAGATATTATTAGGGTTTGATCCCTACTATCTCAAATATTATTAGGGTCTGGTCCCTTCTATCACAATCTCAGATATTATTAGGGTCTGATCCCTTTGTCTCGTTTAACCATACAACCATGCATGCCCTGTCAACCATACATGCCTCGTAATGTCCGTATCGAGTCCGAAAGGCGGTATTGGGTACATCATCTTCATGCACGCGTAGTTGATGATAACCCGAACGAAGATCAATCTTGGAGAAGCAAGAAGCTCCTTAAAGTTGATCGAAGAGATCGTCGATGCGAGGCAAGGGGTAACGATTCTTGACCGTAAGCTTGTTGAGCTCGCGGTAGTCGATACACATACGGAAGGAACCATCTTTCTTCTTGACGAACAAAACGGGTGCGCCCCATGGAGACGAACTAGGGCGAATGAACCCTTTTTTCGAAAGTTCTTGGAGTTGGGTAGACAATTCTTGCATCTCAGAGGGTGCAAGACGGTAAGGAGCCTTCGCAATCGGAGTTGCACCAGGCACAAGATCAATGCGGAACTCGACTTCTCGAACGGGGGGAAGACCAGAAACATCATCGGGAAACACTTCGGGATAGTCACGAACAACCGGAATGTCTTCAATCTTTTTCTCCTTCTTTTCAACAACGTGAGCCACGAACGCTACATACTTCTTGCGCAAGTATGTTTGGGCTTGAAAACACGTTATGAGGTTAAGACTCGAAGGAGAAGGCTTTTCACCAATAACACGAAGGGTTTGACCATCGGCAATCGGAATACGAATTATCTTCTCGAAGAAAACAATTTCGGCACTGTGGATGGAAACGGTGTAATTACAAGAAATGAAATGCAATTCTTTTACGAAGAACAATTACATAGGATGGAATGTATGGCCCAAGAGCCCGTCCTTTTCGAGGACATATTATGTCAGATTGTTGACATGATTGGCCCAAAGGTAATAATTTCATTTTCATTTTTTATTTTCCGTTTTTTAGATCATAGATTATATATTAATATACTTTTCACATTTTTGAATGTAGGATGAGGGATATTTTACCCTGCATGACTTGAAAGGAAGTAAACTTGCTGGCAGTGTTTTCAATATTCTTTTTAACCTTAACAAATTCATGGCCTTTGAAACTCGCGATCCGTTTCTCATACGTCAGGTACATGAGCGATCACTTATTGTCGGTTTATTTATATTTGAACTAATTCATGTTGAGAAGTTATATTAATAATTTTTTAAAACAGGAGCGTGAGAATCCAACATTAACAGAGTGGGACCGGTTTGCACATCGGGAGTATATTAGGCTATCAATGGAGGAAGATGCTGAAGATGCATCTAATGGTAGTGCAGATGTGTGGGATGAATCACTCGAGGCCCCGTTTTGAGGTACTTTAAAAAAATATATTTTTTAAGTTATATAAAGAGATAAACATAAACCCTAGCCGACTAATTCATGTCTGGTTTTTTATGGCAGGTGAAACTGAAGAATTCTTGAATTTAAGTCACGAAGAATGTGAAGCTTTTTGTGGATTTAGCGACCAAGTATGCTGAACCCGAGGGTAAAAGTAGATAGTAAGTTTGATTTTGGAAACGGACTACGAAGTTGCAGTTGCATATCAGGTACTTTAAGTTGAAGCAATAGTGTTTTTGGCAACTTTAACTTATTATTAGCATTTTTCATTTGAATAATTGTTATGCTTCATTCAATATATGTTGTCTTTAAGAAAAAAATTTTTAATTTGCAATCTGTGCATCAAACTTTAATGGGAATAGTGTGGCATTGGTGAGGTTGTAGTTCAACTTTCAGTTTTTAATTTCTACTCTTTTTGAAATAGCTGTTTTCTGGTGCTTTGGTCTAATATTTGTATTTATTTAATTTTTGGTATATCAATTGACATGATTGGGAAACATCAAAAGATTGAGTCGCATGTGGAAATTTAGGGAAAAAAGAAGTTGAATTTATTAACCCGAGCATGACCAATATAGTGATTTGTGTCAAATCTAATCCAGACACACAAGGGCGTTAGATATAATAACCCAAAACCTGATTAGCTGAATCACCTTTATGAAAACTTTAAAACTTTTAAATAATCATAACCTACCTATTTAATAAACTCGTTTTTTAGATTAACCCGTTTTAAGTTAAAAAAAATCATAAAATGTACTCTAGCCAAACATATAAACAAGTTTGTTAATTGTCAATAAAAGATGAACAAAACAGTTAACAGAACACTAGTTACAAAATATCACTTGAGCCTGAGTCACTAGTTTTAACTGTTACCAAGCCATATATTACTCGTATTTGCAAACGAACATTAAAAATAGCGACCTAAAACACGACAAGTCATCCAAATACTTGTTATGTCGATGATCAAACGCAACTTTTCAAACTCAAATGTCATAACTCATAACAGAAACCAAAGGTACAATCTTGAATCAAAACTACAAAAGGACCACCTCACTAACTCAAACATACATAAAACATTTTGACCCATTTCAAAAACCCTTCATTAAAAAATTTAAAAAAAATAATTAAAAAATCATAACTCGAAATAAAAAAGTAAAAAAACTAGAAAGTTTCATACATTTTTCTCATTCCATAAAAAAAAAATAAAATAAAATAAAAAACTCAAGAATTGTCAACCTGTTTTGACCCATTTCAATCCTTTTATTTTTTTAGTTTGACCCATTATATATATCTTAATACAACTCATTCAACCCATGGGTCACATCTGCCACTCCTAGGCCAAACAATACATTTTTAACAAAAGTATCTACTTATCAAAAACTAAAATAAAAAAAACTTTTATTTTTTTTTTACTTGTTTGCTTTTATACAAAACTCGTTTTCAAACTCAATCCCAAACATGCCTGCCTTCGGTAGTTAATAGCTCTTTCCACTAGAACGTGTTAAATACATTAGGCTCCTTTTATCCCTACAAATTACAAGCCTATTATTACGCTTGTCATGCTCCATTTACAATTATGTTATGTAAAATCACAAAAAACGCACATTACGTTTCGAATTTATTTAATTTCATCAACCAAAGTTGTGCTCTAGGAAACCAAATGCCTAATCACGTACCGTTAGCATCCTAATGTTCCTAGTTTATTCCAACTCTACTTGTTAATGGAAAGATTATTTGACATGACCACGACTATTATGCACCCATGAAAATCTCTTCTTTCTGTATATGTATGTATATACACAAAACTCACATCGCTGCTATCTATCGCTGATAAATTATTAACATTATCAAAGCATTTAAACAATCAATCCACTAACCTAATAATAATTCCAAGCAATCATGAATGTATAGACCACATTCAATTCATATGTACATTTTAATGCCCTATTAAAATATGTGATTGTTAATCTCGGTGGAAGATTTGGTTATTGAAAACGTAACACCAATCGGTATGGTTAACTTTCAGTTTGGTTATCAGTTAGTTATACAGAACAGTGTTACTATGGTTCAGCTAGCCAAGCACCAGGTCTTCAGTTTTGTCTTTGCTTAACTCAGACAAGCTTTATACAAATTTAGGATTGACAAATGTGAGAGTTAAATATAATAAACTCAAGATTTTCTCCTTAATGGTACATACAGTCTTTCAAAAAGTATGTATGTATGTATGTTACCTTTACAGATTAATCCTAGCCTAGGGGCTAACTAACATTTGGCTTGACTGCTTGGTGGAGCTTCCAGCCACCATCTCCAGCCAAAAGAAATGCCTACAATATAATGATACCAGTAGTTGAGTAACACATACAGCCATTGCACAATCATATATAATAAAGGTGAAACTGCTAACCTCTTCCATGATTTGCCAGCAGCTTCAAGCAAGGCAGCATTGCAAGTCTTCAGTTCTACAGAGACACCAAAAAAGGTCGAGGCTGCCTCTTCCCAGCCTCGATTATGTCCCATACACCTGGGAAAGAAAGAAACAAGCCGCAATATAACTGACATCTGGAGACGGTAAATTCTCTCAAGGAATAGTCCATCATTCAATAAGTTGATTGCATGCATGCAAATGTGTGTGTTTCTTTGTGTTTAATTAAAATATTTTACGAGTTAGTTGACATGGAAATGAAGCCTAGATTCCAGCTAAACAAGCCTGATTTGTTCTATCCTCCCAACTTATCAGCCACTACAAACAAGCTTCTTAGAAAAGGTTTTTTCTTAAGAAGTTCCTAGTAAATACATTAAGGGAATTAATTCCTAGTTTGTAAGGTAGTTTTGATGACTGAGAGGCCATATCTTCTTAAAATCTTCATTTTCTTTGATGTAGGTGGTGTGAAATGTTCCTTTCCCTTCCCTTTGATCTTGGTGGCCTAATTTCCTTAAGAGATGAGAGTAGTGGCTTCTTAACCTTTCTATCTACTTTGACACATTAGCAGCTGCTACATTACAATATTTGTTCTTAAGTTTGGTTTGAAGGTTTTTGTCCAATTCATTTACATCCACCCTTTAATTTCACATCCATAATACACAAGCTCCATTGCATAACACATCCGACCCTAGCAGGGTACATGGATTTCTTGGCTAGGTAACCCTAATTCCTGGTGGTTGGTATTATATATAGATGTCTAGGCACTTGTAATTCATCATCACCTAATAAATAAATACCCTCTAGCTGCAGCTCGTATATGTAGGTCAGGTTAGACTGAACAACGTTAAATTATCATGTCTCTTTATTTTGCTATTGTGTGTGTTTGTGTTGCCACCAACTGCATTCCTAGAAGCCACCAAATTTAATTCCAAAGATGAAAAAAGGTGCGTCTGTTAAATGAATTGAACTCCATTTAATCTCGTTTGATGCTAACATTAAATTTGATGATGAGATTCAAGCATTGCGAATGTCATCATCCTCTTTGTCTGAGAGTTGGTCAGGATCAGTCATAGTTGTATCTGGAACTGGTAAGCTTACCTTTGAAGGTATTTTTGAGTTAATCATCCAAGGAGAAGATATAAAAAGAAGAAGTTAAAGTGAATTTTCTAGTTCCTTGCTATGTACTTAAGGCAGTATGAGAGAGGGAATAACAAACAGGCAAGTCAAGAAAAAGAGGTAACTTGAATATGTTCGTTCAGCCGCTGCTGGCCATACAATCATTTGTAGCAAAGATTGTCTGTCACTGGGTACAATATCTATAGGCAGGCAGGGTTGATTCATTTTAGAGACCAAGTTAAGTTAGATCCATAGAAAGAATAGCAGCAAATAAGTGACTCACATAACTGTAAGCATGTCGTCTGTAGCATATTTACAGATAGCTCGTTGGAGGTGATGAGCAGTCTGGCCATCCATTGCCGCAACAGAGTAAAAGCTTGAGAGAAAGTGTACCTCAGCTTCCAAGAAGGCGCGCAGCTGCTGCTGCTGCATGATTTGAAGAGTCTGCCTTGTTCGTGTGGCGTCACTCGATAATATAAGTTGCGGAATCCAACCGAGGTGTTGGAGGTTGTAAGTAAGTTGTATCACATCAGCTTGTCCATCTTTACTCAAAGGACGATCATGGTCTATATATGCCAAGTAAGTAAAAGTAGAGTAGATCTAAGGCTAGGGCTATATAATTAATTAATTAATTAATTAATACCTTTGAGGGATCGATAATCCTCCCAACAAGTCTTAGCGTGACGAAGTAAAATCAAGCGTCGAGGTGGAAGTGAAGCACTACTACTACTACTACTACTACTCTTCACCGGTTGTGGTCTGCGCTTCTTAAACCAAGACAGCCGGCAGCTGCTGCTGCTACACACCACCGTTGGCGTTGCAGTTACCATTGTAAAGGAAGGGGATTAGGTTTTATTTCTTCCTTCCTGGTCTTGGGGTGTTTGTGTGTGCTTTCTTTTTATTTCAATTCAATTTACCACAACACAGTCTGCTTGTGAACCCAATGTGGCGGATCCACAATTTTTTTTCCCATGGATACACCTTTTTTGGTATTCAAATTTCACACAACCAAGCGATAAATTTTTTAAGCCGGTCGGGTCTTGTCGGAAAATATTATATAATACGATACCATAATTATACAATATGTTAATTTAAACAAAAAGGAAATGAAAAATAAGAGCCATCTTTCACATGCATTTTGCTTCAAGTACAGCAAGTTAAAAAAAAAAAAAAGCTCTCATTACTACCCCTGTGTTGATCACAGAAAGACTGGCGCCATCACCAACGTTATCGTTGCAAGCATCTTGATAAGAACATGCAGGGAAGGCCCAGCTGTGTCTTTGAAGGGGTCACCTACACTGTTGTAATAATAACAAGGGTTAGAAATGGAAAAAAGATAAAGATATTTTATGGATGGAGACTTACGTATCACCAGTAACTGCTGCTTTGTGGCTGTCACTTCCTTTGCCTCCAAGAGCCCCCGTCTCGATATATTTCTTAGCATTATCCCAGGCACCACCAGCAGTGTTGAGGAAAAGAGCCATCAGAATACCAGAAACCGTAGCAAACATCAACATGGCGGCCACCACTTTAGCCCCAAGTAAAGGATGCCCTGTGTAGTAACCCAGAATCCGAAACAGAATGCCTGTTTGGAAAACAAACAACAAAAAATGTTCAACATGAACAACACTATATACATATATATATATATATATATATATATATATATATATATATATATATCGTCATTTAAATAGTGTGATTTGCTATACCAACAAATATAGGTGATACAATGGCCAAGGCTCCAGGCTTTATCATCTCCCTCAGAGAAGCAGAGGCGACAATTGCGACACATCTCCCATAATCTGGTTTGTCTTTGAAGTCCTATAAACATAAACATAGGAGAATCTCATAAAAGAATAAAGTAATATCTGGCTGCGTTAAAAAAAAAAAAAATCTGTTTGACGTACCATGATGCCTGGCCTCTCAATAAACTGTCTTCTTACTTCGTTAACAACCTCTTGGGCGGTGCGGCCAACTGCAGCACAGGCCCACGCACTGAAAAGAAATATAAGCATGGACCCCAACAATCCACCAACAAATACTTCTGGAATGGCAATGTCAACCTGCAAATGATGATTAAGCACTTGATCCACACCACAAGAAGCCAATCAGAAATTACCTACCTGTGTAAATGAGGTGTGAGCAAATGATGCTACTTCATCCATATACGCACTGAATAAAAGAAAAGATGCAAGTGCAGCAGATCCAATGGCAAACCCTTTTGTGGTTGCTTTCGTTGTGTTACCAGCTGCATCCAAAACATCAGTGATCTCCCGAACGCTTTCAGGCTGCTGACTCATCTCAACAATTCCACCAGCATTATCAGCTATTGGGCCAAACATATCCATAGTGAGAACATAGGCCGCAGTACTAAGCATGCCCATTGTTGCAACTGCCGTCCCAAACAGCCCACCTGTCGGATTCCCGGCATCATCAACTAACCCCGAGGTTTGCCCCAACCAGAAAGCCAAAACAATAGACACGCTTATCACAAGGACAGGAAGAGCGGTAGACTCTAGACCCAAGCTAATGCCCGCAATTATGTTAGTCCCATGGCCTGTTGAGCTTGAAAGAGCTAACTTGCGTACAGGCTCGTGTTTATAGTCAGTATAATACTGAGTAATCCATACGAAAATGTAAGCTGTCATGATTCCTACCAAACCACACAGGGCAAAATTCAACCAAGCAGAAGGAGCTTGTTCTGTGTACAGCATCCACCGTGTAGACTACATGTATACGCAACAAACAATTTTATAAGCTGTAGCAAACAACAGAAAACAGCAGCATGCTTCAAGTCACTTACCAAACCAAAAGTAACAACCGCTAAAATTATTGTAACAGAATATCCTTTCTGAAGTATCGTCATAGGATCCTCCATAACACCAATCACTCCAGGATCACGTGTGCCACGTATTGAAAATATTCCCACTGACGATATTATGAGATCAAATGAATGGATGACTAGAGGAAACAAGATGAAACCGGATGGATCTGCATGTTCATAGACAGATGATTGACTGATCACATAACATAATGTAAGAAAAACATGCATATGTTGCAATATAGAACCACAATACTAAAGTTATTCATTATCTAACTACAAATTAAGCAACTAACTTTAGCTCCCTGTCATGAGCTATAACATTGAAAAGTTATCAGCAGTAGCAGATCAGAAAAGTTAGCGTGTCTCAACTCTCAATTTGCCTCATATGAAAATGTTTTCCAATATCATAGAGATAGAGGTAGAACACTAATCTAGTTAACTAACAAACAACTGCACAGAGTTGAAGAAACATATGCTGCTGACAAAGAGCAAGTCTAGAAGATACCATGAACAACACTCTTTAACTGATTATAAACGCATAATTTCAGAGACTTAGGAATCAACTACAATTGTAGAGAACCAGATGATTTACCTTCAATTTTGCAGCGCTGAGCCATGGTTCCACCAAGTATCATAGCACTGATTATCTCTGCAGCTATGCTCTCAAATAGATCAGCTCCTCTAGCTGCACAATCACCAACATTATCTCCAACCTTGTATGACAAAAGAAACATAAATCAATTAGATCAAAATAATCATCATGATAAGAAAAATAATATGCATTTTCACAAGCTAGACTAATAAGTCAGACACAAATAATGATAATCAAATATATGAGAAACCGAAAGTGGGTACGCATTGCTGCAGTTAAGATCCAAGCAATTGAATTCAGAAAATACTTGCATAAAAGACACCGTTCACAGATTTGTTGATTCAAGACAAACCGTGAGGTCAACTTAGATTCATACCAGGATGCGCTTGGAGCTCCCTAAAGAAACTGCCAAACCTCCCCTTACTATCAAAAGAAGTGGTAATAAATAAAACAAAGAACACCACAATAAAGGAAAATCTGAGCTGGCAAACTAGCAGATACACTGTAAACTAGAAGTCTCCTTCCTCAATAACTTTCTAGGGCAACTTAAGCAATACTTTACTAGTCACAAATCATTGAAAAAACCTTACAGTCACTGTGGAAATATAAACATGCAGAGAAAGGGAGTGGGAGGCAGTCAAGTGGTTTGTGTTGGTGGCCTCTTTCTTTTTGTTTATTTTAACACTCCATCTTATTTTTGTGATTCCATATTATAATTTGCACCAGAACCGATATGGCAAACTGAAGCTCAAGCTGTTTGGTATTTCATTCACATGTATTTCTATTCAATAAGCAAAAAACTAAGTAAGAAATGTATACCAGATCAGCAATGACAGCAGGGTTTCGAGGATCATCTTCGGGTATTCCCTGCTCTACTTTTCCAACAAGATCAGCACCAACATCAGCAGCTTTCGTGTATATTCCACCACCCAACTGAGCAAAAAGGGCTACGAATGAAGCTCCAAAACCATATCCCACAAGAAGAAGAGGCACTGAGGACACATTGTTACAAATGTTAATGTATTTTTGTTTTAGATCAGATGACAAGAATAACAGATTTCCTAGTAAGAACTGATAATTATACAAAAAAACCAGTGACTGCAGCAAAGTTTAACATGGCTACTTTTTGACAGCAAGATTCTGCCAAATCCACCTCACCAAAATATACATATGCACACACACACGCACACACATATTATATATATATATATATATATCACCTTGCAAAACTTGACACCAGACACAGCAAAGCCAAAATCGTTAGTATTTATAGTTATTTTTATAGAATCACAAATGGTGCCTGTGGTTTGGCCCTTGTCACACCTTTGGGGTATAGGTTTAAAAAAGTTGCATATTTGAGTTATGTGATTACACAAGTAGTCTCTCAAAAGAATATTACTGTCATTTTTCCCAAACTTAACACAAACTTTAATGGAAGTTAGGGCTGGAACCCAAACTTGCACAAAATAAAAACCAAATAACTCAAACATGCAACTCTTTGAAGAACTTAGGCCCGTGACTAGGCCCAAACCACATTGACTTTTTGTGTAAATAACTCTTTTTTTTTTTATTTGAGAGCCTTGGGGTGCAAAAGCTGACCCTAAGCCAAGGAAAATGTCCTTTCTAAAACTTAACACTTCACACACCTATTTTAGAAACAGACCTATTTGTGCAACATTAGCAATGGGATGCCATGTCATCTACATGAGGAGTTAAAATTTCCAAACAGTCAATGAATACTTTGAGACACGGACTCCATAATAAATGCACAGGTGCATCAACTAATGTTATAATCCATTAGAAGAAGTTGACACTCACAGTCAGTAACCTTCATTGAGCCTGGCGAGTCCACTCCCAACCAAACATAGAATGTCGCATAAAGGATGGCAACACCAATTACAGCCATGCCAACAACCACCAAGGCTGAGAAACCACCAGCACGAACAGCTATCTGAGCAAAAAAAGTGTCAGTGGAATACCTACCTGAAAAAGATTATGCAGAAATGGAACAAGAGAACCTGCAGAGCCTCTCTTGCAGACCGTCTTGCTGCACTTGAAACACGGACATTAGCACGCACAGAGACCCACATGCCAACATAGCCAGCCATACCAGAACATACAGCTCCTAAAAGAAAAGAGAAGACAGTGATAGATGCAGAAGTTAACCTGCATCAGCATTGCCCTGGTCAACAACTTCAACACGAAAGATACAAAACACGCATGATAAAGGAGAATCAGCATTGACATTCTCATCACCTCCCTAAGCCTGATGATTCTTGTTGAGGAGTTGTACTACGAAACATATATATGCCAAAGATCACCAATGCTAGCAAGAATGCCATCTTAGAGATAGATCCATACTGGGTCTTAAAGAAACCCTCAGCTCCATCGCGTATTGCATCTGATATCTAACATACAAAAGTGAATATCAGCAAAAGGCTTTGAGTTTTAAGTTAGTAGACTAAACAAACATCCATCCATGTTAAATATATTAATTGAGCATATAGAGTGTTGAGTACCTGAAGCATCTCAGGAGGTCCTTCATCCTTGGCAAGTACCCAATTAGCGAGATATATAGATAGGAGGAAGCTGATGATGCAAATTGAGAAGACACAGACAACGATGGGTGAGGTGCTAGCACCAACATAAAAAATAGCTCCAAAGCCCAAAAAGAGAAGCACAAAAAGAAGGCGCACATTCATTTTCATGAGAAATCGGAACATCTGCAGCAGCAGCAGGTTTATGAATTATGATTATTATTATTATTTATAGTATAATATAATACAGATGATGATGATTATGCATGTATGAATAATACCAGAGGCATGGTAGGTTTGGTGCGCATGTCAGGGAAGGTGGTCCTGGGTCGGTCTTGGTAAAGAGGCAAACTGCCAGTTTCCATGGCATCATCCATTGCAACAACTTCCCTCCTTCTCTAAACTAACACCCTGTTCCCGAGTTTCATTTAAAAAATAGTGTTATTATTTCGTGTTCCCTAGTTTAATGAAAAGGAAAGGAAAGTAAACATTTTATGCGTTCCCTAGTTGGATGGAAAAGAAAAGAAAGTTATAATTTTACCATTATACCCTTAGGTAAAATTAAAATAAAAATACATTAATTTCCATTCTCCATTACCAGTTTCTCTAATTGTGGTTACACTCTCCAACCTTTGTAGTCTCAAACTAGTCTCCATGTTCTAACATGCTAAAACCTTAAATTTAATTGAACATAACAATTAAATGTCTTGCAAATTAATCAAAGCAAGCTGATGTCCATATTTATCTTTGGAACCCATATGCAACTTTTTAAACGTGAGCAGTCAATTAACAGAGCATGTATATCTTTTTGAATGGGCAATTTATTAATTCAAAACCAAACAAAACAGATACCAATTTATTAATACCAAACCAAACAAAACACTGAAACAGAGCCCAAAAACCAACTGCATTGACCCGTTGGTAGTTTTGTCAACTCATGTATGTTTTAACAAATATACAATAATATAGTGTACTCTAAGATGAAGCATCACCTAAATTGACCTGCTCGTAGAGATGCAGATGAAAAATGGTTATCAATCGAACCAAAATAGAACTGATTTGGTACCGAACCGAAATAGCCTCGGCGCAGCCAGTGGCAAAGCTTGGGCTTCGCCATGGCGGTGACCGAAGTCACGAACCCAAAAATTTTAGGGTCCGCGATTCGGTTCGTGTCGGTGGTTCGGGCCGTGTCGGTGGTTCGGTTTGGGTGGTCGGATCAAACAATATGGCATTTATATATCTAATTTTTTTTCATTCATTCAAAACGATTGTTCTTGCCATTAAAAAAAAACTAGACCTAAAATATCCATAATGATTTACCTAATTAAGAATATTCAATAGGGCAAGTGAGAGTAAAATTTCACCATACAATACCAATTACAAGCTTAATCGACTAATTTCCTCAAATCCCCAATTCACAATTACAAACCCTAATTTTATAATCTTTCATCCTTGAACTATGTTTAACAACACAAAGGTAGAGCAAATAAACAATTACCTTGCGGTGGACCGTGGACGAGCCACGAGCGGCGCGCGGACGGCGGTGGCGAACTCAGAAGGCAGAAGGCAGGCAGAAGGGAAGCAGCAGACCAGACCTGACCTAGCCTAACCTTGCGTTGCGGCGTATACATGAAAGAGTCAGTCAGTCAGTCAGTCAGTCAAGTCGCTAGATCGGGGAAAACGTATACAATAATGACAATGCTTCAGTTGATCAACAAATCAATATACACAGACAGAGAGATCGATAGGATTAGATTACCTGATGATGATCGGCAATCGGAAGCAGTCGTCGTCAAGTATAATTTGATCAACAAATAGGGCTCAGAACAACAACAACAACCAGGATCAGGAGCTACTATTATTTTTATTATTATTATTATTCGCTTTGCTTTTTAAATCATATCAGAAATTAATAAATTATATTCATCCACCTTTATTTTTTAATTTTGGGGCGGAGCGTTAGACTTACATATTTTATAGTTTATTACTTAACTAGCTTTAGAAATCCGTAGATTACAAGATCTAAGTTAATGTATTACAATGAATATTTTAATATAAATAAAATAAATGATAATTAATACAAAAAATATATTACAAATATAGTCGCTTTATATCATCAAATGTATTTGAATTTTAAATTTAGAATGGGTTGTTCTAACATCAGTATGCAATATTGAAGCAATACCACTGGAAGCAATATTTAAAACAATGAGGTTTTTATATCTGAATGATGTAGTTAAAGCCTTTATCAAAAATGATTTTTACCCCATATCCTAAACCCTAAATCATAAACCAAAAAATACACCAGATTTTCCTTTTTTAACAGCTTTTATGATGTCCTTATAAACACACTGTTGTTCAACTATCACAGTATTCTTATTCTAAATATAAAAAATGAAAAATTTGTCTATGATTTTTAAGACTAATTAAACATTGGATATTTGTAAAAAGTAAACAAAATTATTATAGTTTTCTTCAATACGAAGATGTCACAAAAATTAAATGTTTGTGTACTCTTTAAACACAATTTTTTTTTATATACATTTTAATTTAAAGAAAATATCTTTATGACATGCAATTATTATGTATATTAATATTTTTTTATATTAAGTATGTTAACAATATAATTTATAGCATTAATATTTTAATTAATGGAGATTGACCAATTAATATGGTATGTTGAATTTATAATCAATAATATATTTAGAACCAATATATTTTTTCTTTTCCATCAATAGAAGAGAAGTAATTTAGGCGGGAATTTGATAGTGAGGATTAACCTCAGAATGCCATGTGTCTAAATTATTTTATTTTATTAGTATAGGTAGATAGATACTTAATACTTAATAGTCATTTGTTATTGTGTGAAGGGGTAAGTGTAATTTCTATATCAGTAAGGATCAATAGTCATTGAGAAAAGGGGAAGAGATAATAGAAATTTTGTTAGGCTCGTTGCATTAGCATGAGAGGGGCATAGCCCGGGACCACTTCGGTGGTTAGTTATCCATTGTAGATCCTATCTTCTTCAATACAATATAGCTTACACGTTGTTTTCATCATTCTTATACTTCCTAATTCAATTTCATATTCAGTTTCTATTAGAATTGTTGTATGGACTTGAGAATGATTACGGGTCTAAAGTTCATGAGCCTAAAGTATTTAAACCCATAAACCTTCTTAAAACCCTAAACATTCTCATTTCACCATCTTCAACATTAGACATACATACACACCTCCTGTACACGCACAAACCTCTCTTCTTCTTCTTTCATATTTCATTCAAGATCCAAGATTAGTTCAGGATATTACAAGAATAAAAAAGAAGAGTTAAGTGTCATTTTGGTACCTGTGGTTTGTTCAACTACGCAACTTGTAAGGCCCCCTGACCCGGGTGCCATACTTTCTCGCTGGTTGGATTTACTCATTCACATAATTCGTAAAATCAGAGTTAATTAAAACATTTCGCGGAACATAAACGTCAATCATTCTTATATAACATAAGTACTTGTCTTAAACAGAAAGAACATAAGTCTTAAACATAAAATAAAAATAACACGTGTCTCTTCTTTCCTTCAATGCCAGTCTTCCTTTATCAGCCATGTGTCTCTCTCAAGCCACCTGTCTCATCCTACTCACCTGCGTGCATACTAAAAGTCAGCTACGCTGAGTGAGTTCTAGTTAATCAATTAACATACAATACATTCATGTCCATACTTATACGCGTCCGAAGATACGTATTTCGTACTTTACTTGCTATAACTCATTCATATACACTTTACGTTCATACGTACATATTTACACATCTTCTTTACTACTTTCCTAAGGTATACTGTAAACTATGCTACTTCTACTATCTCGGATATTATTTGGGTATGGTCCCTCAATCTCAGATATTTGCGAGGGTTTGATCCCTTCTATCCCAGATATTAATAGGGTCCGGTCCCTTTGATCTCAGATATTATTAGGGTTTGATCCCTACTATCTCAAATATTATTAGGGTCTGGTCCCTTCTATCACAATCTCAGATATTATTAGGGTCTGATCCCTTTGTCTCGTTTAACCATACAACCATGCATGCCCTGTCAACCATACATGCCTCGTAATGTCCGTATCGAGTCCGAAAGGCGGTATTGGGTACATCATCTTCATGCACGCGTAGTTGATGATAACCCGAACGAAGATCAATCTTGGAGAAGCAAGAAGCTCCTTGAAGTTGATCGAAGAGATCGTCGATGCGAGGCAAGGGGTAACGATTCTTGACCGTAAGCTTGTTGAGCTCGCGGTAGTCGATACACATACGGAAGGAACCATCTTTCTTCTTGACGAACAAAACGGGTGCGCCCCATGGAGACGAACTAGGGCGAATGAACCCTTTTTTCGAAAGTTCTTGGAGTTGGGTAGACAATTCTTGCATCTCAGAGGGTGCAAGACGGTAAGGAGCCTTCGCAATCGGAGTTGCACCAGGCACAAGATCGATGCGGAACTCGACTTCTCGAACGGGGGGAAGACCAGAAACATCATCGGGAAACACTTCTGGATAGTCATGAACAACCGGAATGTCTTCAATCTTTTTCTCCTTCTTTTCAACAACGTGAGCCACGAACGCTACATACTTCTTGCGCAAGTATGTTTGGGCTTGAAAACACGTTATGAGGTTAAGACTCGAAGGAGAAGGCTTTTCACCAATAACACGAAGGGTTTGACCATCTGCAATCGGAATACGAATTATCTTCTCGAAGAAAACAATTTCGGCACTGTGAGAGGACAACCAATCCATGCCTACTATGATGTCGAAACTTCCCAATTGCATCGGGATGAGGTCGATTGAGAACGTGTGACCATTAAGATTCATCTTGCAACTTCGAATAACAGAGTCGATCGTCACGGATTTACCATTCGCTACTTCAACAGTGTATGAGCTCTTAAGTCTAGATCGGGGCTTAGCAAGCAAGGACTCAAATTCAAAAGACACAAAACTCATATCGGCACCGGTATCAAATAAAATGGTAGCAAAGTGGTCGTCTACAAGAAACGTACCGTTCACCACATCGCCGTTTTGTTGCGCTTGGTGGGCATTCATCATGAAAGCAAGCCCATGGTTATCTTGAGGAGCTTGAACGGCTTGAGCGACGTGAGCGGCTTGAGCCTCATGAGGTGCAGGTGCTTGAATAGCTAGCAGTGGTAGAGCTCGATTAGCCATCAATTGAGGAATTTGTGGCTGAATCGCTTGGTAGGCTTGGTAAGCTTGGAGCTGGAATTGCAGAGCAAGAGCCGGCCGAAGTGTGTTCACGTTTGCGAGTCGTGGACACGCACTACGAAAGTGGCCAAGTTCACCACAATTATAGCAAGCCCGCATTTGGTTAACAGGTTGGGCATATGGCACGGGTCAGGGATTTGGTTGAGCAGCCCTCGGGGGAGCCGCTATGGTGGTTTCACGACAAGTGGGGCTAAGATGCCCGTAACGGCTGCAACGGGTGCATTGTCGGCAAGAGGATAGGCGGGATGGTGACGTTAGCAGGTGCTACAAAACGGGTGAGGTCCGCCATAGGGTTTCTTGAGAGGTGGTACGGGGTTGGCTTGGGTTGAAGGTGCGGGTTGTTGAGTTACCGCGTAGTTCTTGCGCTTCTTGTTGCGGTTGTGGGAGGAGTATGCGGGTTTGGATGATTCGGGTTTGGGTTCAGCAGCGGGTCTTTCGGCCGGTTTCTTGGATGACTTTCATGTCAAAGTCCCGGCTTTGACATGGTTGTTGGTTAGGGTTGCGGCTAGTTTAATCGCATCTCCAAGTTCCTTAGGCGAACTACTAAAGACACTATCTTGGATTTGCCTTGGTAGTCCCCTAATGTATTTCTCGATGGCACGCGAGGTAGGGGTAACAAGATGCGGCACTAGCACGCTCAACTCGTTGAAACGGGTGGTGTAAGCCAAGTGCTCACCGCCCTCTTGTTTGAGGTTCCAAAACTCAGCCTCCAAGTTCATGAGCTCGTTTGGAGGACAAAACTCTTGGGTCATAAGATCCTTCAATTCGTTCCATGGCAAGGCCATGGCTGCTTCGACACCACGGGTCGACTTTTCCTTAACCCACCATGTAAGTGCGCCTTCCTCGAACATACCTGTAGCGAATCGGGTTCGCTTATCATCAGGACATTCAATTTGGTAAAACACGCTTTCCATCTTTTCGTACCACTGGAGTAGGGCAGTGGCACCTTGAGTTCCATTAAACTTGGTAGGTTTGGCATCAGTAAAGTTCTTGTAGGTTACAACGGGAGCTGAAGGTGGGGGAGGAGGAGGGTTAACGTTGGCCATGATGTTCTGGTGCATCTGGGTCATGACATTAGGGAGGACCGCTGTCAAGTGCTTGGTAATCTGGGAGGTTATCTTGCTGCTAGATGATCAACGCTTAAGGTTGTGGGAAGCCATTCTGCGAACAAGGGTAACAAAAATCGTGAGACTCGGAATAGTGCATGATGTACATAAAGAAAATAATTTTTTTGTAACATTTGTTAAAATATAAAAATCATAAATACAATAAGTGTTATGAGAAACTTAGAGTTTTTCATGAACCACCATGGACTCTTGTGTTCCAACACAACATCGAAATTTCGAAAGTAAATCGAACCAAAAGCTGGCTATTCGTGTATCACCACGACTTGACAGACTTTCGGTTAAAACACATTATAAAACATAGAGGGTCGGAGTCACATGTTGCATGAACCACCATGACTTGTATGACCCCTAAGAGTGCAACCATATCCTTATCACAAAGAGGACATGATCACGGTTGAAAACATAAAGTGGTAAATCGTATGGCGTTTGGTGTAGTATGCTTTGGCCTAATAAGTTTCATGCCCTTCCCGAACTCTCCAGGTAAGCAACCAGGTCCCGCGGCTGATTGGGATTTATGCGCATTGCTTATCCTTAGGTTTCATGAACCT
This sequence comes from Bidens hawaiensis, assembly GCF_021521415.1. Lineage (NCBI taxonomy): Eukaryota > Viridiplantae > Streptophyta > Magnoliopsida > Asterales > Asteraceae > Bidens > Bidens hawaiensis. Next base: position 43,561 of record NW_027495707.1, on the reverse strand, counting down.
TGGTGTCAAGAGTTCGGGAAACAAGCACGTCCCCCTTCCAGTTAGTACATACCCGCCACGACGAGTCATCTTTATGCAAGGAATTATCGGAACACCATAATTTGAAAATTTTGAAAATTTTTGCTTTTAGGCATAAGCCTTGGACTTGTGTGTGCTTTGTGTACATGAGGCGTAAACGAATTAAGCAATATAGCAATAATAGTAAGTGCGTTCAAACAATCAAATAAAGGCCCACATAATTTTCTAATCATGCAACCTAAATAATTTAAACAATTAAGCTATAGCTAAACTAGAACACTACGTCTAATGTCCTATCTTATAGCCACGGCTCTGATACCAATCTGTAACACCCCGCCTTAAGCGGAAACGCCCGAGTGTGACGTACAGGTTGCTCAAACACACGTGGCACTATTAAGTGACCATAATAACATTAATTCATTTAATAAGCCAAGTAACACAAGTTCGAAAGTAACAATACAAGTTCAAACCAAAACATAACCATAACAATAGTTCTTTTATTGAAATACCCTAAGTAATCTAAGTGTCTTCAATACTTCAACCTCTAATCACGGTACCTGTAACATATGTATAAAATATGGTCAGCTATAAATATAGCTGGTGAGTTTCCACAGTTTAAATACGTACATAAAAACCATACAATTCATAGACATGTGATAAACGAGCAAGTAAGTCCTTTCCAGTTGGTACAACCAACGTACTTGGATAATCGCGCAAGTAAGGTCCTTTCCAATTGGTAACAACCAACGTACTTGGATAATGAGGCCCTTTTCCACTCGATACAAATGGACCGGAGTGCAAAGAGGGGCGTATGATCATACTTAATGAGGCTTCCCAATCGTGCAAGTAATATTCGTGCAAGTAATACAAGTAACACACAAGTCCATATACGAATTGTAGTTTTGGTAATAGAAGAAATAATACTTGAATTTTTATAAGAATACATATGCTACCCCAAAACATTAAAACATTAAAAAGGGGTGGTGAAAAACTCACCTTAGTAATTGAAGTGAAAAAGGAATAAGAATAACTTGAAGGCGTCAAAGGAAACCAAAGCGGTCAATCCGTACGAACTATAAATAAGAATAAACATGACTTTTAATGGTTATTCTAACGGGATTTTAAAGTTGATTAATTGCATAATAGTTTTAGAAGATAGTTATTATTTTAATATAATTTATTACCAATTCTACGGCCATTTGATTATTATATTATTATTTATGTTAAACGGTAATTGTTTGTTAATAAAATATAAATAGCTTAACGGCGAGAATATGGAGTTTATACTTCCGAAAAGCTTGAACCATTGATTACAAGTCGAAAATATGATTATTTTCTTGACAAAACGATTTTTTTTTAGGAATTCAAAGTTTACTTTACGTTTATTAAACGATTTTTAATAGCGGCTTATGAAAACGAGAAACTTGGTTTTTAAGTGTGAAATGGTGAGTTATATTTTATATTAAATTTACATAATTTTTATTTTATTTAAAAAGACTTTTATGATTTATTTATGGTTTTTAAATGATAAAAATTATTAAATTAATAAAACTGGTTTATAAAAATAAAGTGTCTGACCCGGGTGAGTTTCGAACCTAGGTCTCAATGCTACGAGTTCTGAGTGTTAACCAACTGGTCTGGGTGGAACATCTATTTAATACTTGATTAATATTGTATATATATTATAAGTTTTATGGTTATATGGTATTAATAATAATAATAGTAACAGTTAAAAAAACAAACAAACAAACACGCTTGACCGGGTCTGTTGGACACAACGTAACAGTTTTAACCAGTTGAACTAGAAGGATATTCGTTTAAGAGTTAAGAATCATTATACCTATATAATACTTCAGGTTCATCTTCTTCACATGAAGAACATAAACCCTAATAATTCAATCTCAGTTTCTGTTTCATGTGTGTTTAAATTAGTATAGGTTTTTTGTTTATTGGATCAAAACTAATCAAATGCATATAACAATTACCTTAATACCTTTTGGTTTGGCCGAGATTAAGTTTGCCGGAAAAAACAGAAAGAGAGCTCCCAATTACAGACAAATCGGTGTATTAGAGGGGGATTGAGAAGTGTGAGCGAGTTAGTTAGAGGTCTAGGCACCTATTTATACTAAGGGAAGGAGCGTCTAAGCGTTAAATGCCTTGATTTGATTACCCGGATTTTCCGGCAACGATTACGGGGTGATTTACGGATGTTAAACGCAATTAAATAGTTAGTTATTGTTTAGTGTTGGCGGCCAATCGTTTTTATATATTTAATTTGGAAAAAAAAATGTGTTTTAAGGGGGTGGCGGCCACCTCCGGCGCCGGATTCCGGTGGCCGGAGGCCCTGCCGGAAAAACGAACAAGGAAGGGGGCGGCTAGGGTTGGGTATATTAATAATATAATTTGAATTATTTTCATTTCTGGTCCCTCAAGTTTCAATAACCATTTAAAATATAATTTAAGTTCTTTTAAGTTTTAAATAAATATTTGAAGTTTACATTTTTAACCCAAACTTTATAATTAAATTATAAAGTTTTCGGTTTTGGATTATTTCGCGTTTTACTCGCGCGGCTCGATTAACGTTAAGGTTCGGAAATTTATAAACAACGAACAACGAATAATGAACATTAAATGTCGGGAATCACTTTATTAAAATATATTTAATACATCGAAACGACCCAACGGGTCGGGTTTACAATACGAACACGAAACGAAAAATTGACGAATGTCATAAAAACCGAAGACTTTAAGTTTGGGTTAAAAATGTAAACTTCAAATACTTATTTAAAACTTAAAAGAACTTAAATTATCTTTTAAATGGTTATTAAAACTTGAGGGACCAGAAATGAAAATAATTCAAATTATATTATTAAAATACCCAACCCTAGCCCCCCCCCCCTTCCTTGTTCGTTTTTCCGGCGGGGCCTCCGGCCACTGGAATCCGGCGCCGGAGGTGGCCGCCACCCCCTTAAAACACATTTTTTTATCCAAATTAAATATATAAAAACGATTTGCCGTCAACACTAAACAATATCCAACTAATTAATTACGTTATAACATCCTAAAAATCGCAAATCAACCCTGTAATCTCACCGGATTTTTCAGATAATCAAATTAATTACATTAACGCGTAGACGCTCCTTCCCTTAGTATAAATAGGTGCCTAGACCTCTAACCAACTCGCTCACACTTCTCAATCCCCCTCTAATACACCGAATTTTCTGTAATTGGGAGCTTCTTTAATTTACTTTCCGGCAACCGGGTTTCGATCAAAACAAAATATTATAAGGTAATTAATATATGCTTGTTAATGTCGCTTAACCTATAATCAATAACCCTAAACTAATTTGATCAAACATAGAGCGAATAACTCAATTGCAAATCTAGGGTTCTTCTTGAAGAAGAAGAACCTGAAATATTATATGTATATATTTTTTATTAAACCTATAACGAATGTTTCACACAGATCAACTGGTTAAGGCCTTCACGTTACAAACTCTAGACCCGGGTTCAAAACCCGGGTCACGCGTCCTCTTGCCCTTCTTTTTATTTAACTGTTTATATTGTTATTAGTATTAAATAAAACTATCAAAATCTGCTAATATATATAAATAATTAAAACCATGTTTATAACGAATATGAGACCCAGACCAGTTGGTTAACACTCAGAACTCGTAGCATAGAGACCCGGGTTCGAAACCCACCCGGGTCAGACACTTTATTTTTTATATAAACCAGTTTTATTAATTTAATAATTTTTATCATTTAAAAATCATAAATAAATCATAAATAAATCATAAAAGTCTTTTTAAATAAAATAAAAATTATGTAAATTTAATATAAAATATAACTCACCATTTCACACTTAAAAGCCAAGTTTCTCGTTTTCATAAGTCGCTATTAAAAATCGTTTAATAAACGTAACGTAAACTTTAAATTCCTAAAAATCGTTTTGTCAATACAATAATCATATTTTCGACTTGTAATCGATAGTTCAAGCATTTCGGAAGTATGAACTCCATATTCTCGCCGTTAAGCTATTTATAATTTATTAATAAACAATTACCGTTAAACATAAATAATAATATAATAATCAAAACTACAATTCGTATATGGACTTGTGTGTTACTTGTATTACTTGCACGAATATTACTTGCACGATTGGGAAGCCTCATTAAGTATGATCATACGCCCCCCTTTGCACTCCGGTCTATTTGTATCGAGTGGAAAAGGGCCTCATTATCCAGGTACGTTGGTTGTTACTAATTGGAAAGGACCTTACTTGCGCGATTATCCAAGTACGTTGGTTGTACCAACTGGAAAGGACTTACTTGCCCGTTTATCACATGTCTATGAATTGTATGGTTTTTATATACGTATTTAATCTGTGGAAACTCACCAGCTATATTTATAGCTGACCATATTTTATACATATGTTATAGGTATCGTGATTAGAGGATGAAAGACTAGAAGACGCTTAGAATACGTAGGTTATTTAATAAACGAAACATTTGTTTTGATTATTGTTTATCTTTGATTTAAACTCGTATTGTTTACTTGATTGAACTTGTGTAATTGGCTATTTAATGAATTAATGTTATTATGGTCACTTAATAGTGCCACGTGTGTTTGAGCAATCTGTACGTCACACTCGGGCATTTCCGCTTAAGTCGGGGTGTTACATTAACCATTTAAACCAAAACCTACATTTTGCTTCGGGTTCAAGTTCAGATCCGGACAATACGTAGATCTGGATGTGATTCTTGTGGCTTGACAATACTAAACACGAGATTCCACCCTTCCTTGGCTTGGATTGTATATTCAAGTGCTAGAGAGAAAGTATGTGTGTGTTTCTTGAGTGTGTGTGTGTGTAACAAAATGGTGAAAAGAATGGAGAGGTTAGGCTTATATAGGTGAACATGGGCCCCACAACCCACTCACAATTTCATATCCAAATATTATCCAAACACTTAACACACGACTAACTTAACGACACACAGTTAAATAACAAAACTTTCCGTCATTTATTATTTAACAAAAAGTTGGATGTTACAGAATTGAACACGAATGAAATGTTTACCTTTCAATGCGATAATAGTAGATCTTGGATGGATTAAAGATGAAACGCGTGCACAGAAGGTTGTTTGTGAGTGTAATGATTGGGAATGATGATGAAATGATAAGGAATTAGGGTTTAATGGTTTAAATATGCTAAGCCCAAAGGCTTTTAGGCCCATAACATGCTTAAGTCCAATAACCCTCCACTAATGTTATCCATCCTCTACATAATGTTTGATTAATTTAAATTAACGTTTCTCAACTCTTTAAATTAAAATAAACCGACTTATTTTATTTATCATTTATTTAATGAAGCGCGGTCGTTACACAACTTTAGTACCATTTTTGAATTTGTTGTAAATGGCTACTCCACGTTTCTAAAACTTGCCACTTTAGTACCTTTTTTTAACCCCGTCAATATTTTCTCGTTAAGTCAGGGCTAAACTTGTAATTTCAGTTAGTTTATCATAAACTCAAAAAAAAAAAAACATCTGGTTTCAGGGACTCAAACTCGCGCCTATAACCGATTTGAAAATTTAACGAGGGATGCACCAGCCAAGAGCGCAAGTGACTGACTTGATTATAAACTGGTTCTAAATATTTTTATAGACAAATTGAAAGACCCCAAATCCTCACAAGCCCTAGAAATGTCAAAATTGATCATAACGGATCATGTGACAAATAACACTAACACATTCGGGCACAATTCCGTCCACCGATACCGTCAATTAGAGATGTTAAATTCGATGTTTAATCAGGTCAATGTACTACACATATTGTATTGCAGATTACGATTGATTTGATGGATGAGGTTAGGAAAATTTGTTGAAAAGGAAATTAGGTTAATCGGCACGGTGGATGCTGGTACGTGATTCTAAATTGCGTTAATGCTTAAGGTTGTGTTGTTGAAGACGGATGATGAGTTTAGATATATGGGAGTAAAACCGGCATGCAAGTTGCAGGTGAATTGGTTGTTGTTTTTTGAATTATTGTATTTGTGAAATGTCGTAAACATTTTGGGTTGGGATTTAAAATGAAAATTAAGTGGTTGGCCAGAGTTGAGATGGTGGTCGGAGTCTCGCCAGCGGTGAGTGGGGGTGGGAGCCGGAAAAACGAAAGGGAAGGGAGGTGGGGGTTGTTTGGTTTAGGGAGGTTGACACCATCAGTCCCTATGGTTTTGAAATATTTAAAAACTAAACACAACTCTAACAAAAGGGGGGGATTTGATTAAATGAATTGATAAAATAGATGAAATTACCAGTTTACCCATGATTTAACGTAAAAAATTGACGTGGTTAGAAAAAGGTACTAAAGTGGCAAGTTTTAGAAACGTGGAGTAGCCATTTGCAATAAATTCAAAAATAGTACTAAAGTTGCGTAGTTGAACAAACCACATGTACCAAAATGACATTTAACTTTAAAAAAGAATTATGGCTTGGGTTGGGTTGGTCAACATATTAGCTTCATCAATCAGGTTAATTTAAACACGACCCATTTAATAACTCGTTGGCCTATTGCCTATTAACCCGTTTTAAGTTTAAAGAAGTTTCATAATATGTACTTTAGCTAAGCATATAAACTCAAACTTGTTTATTGTGAATGAAAGATGAACAAAACAGTTAACAGAACACTAGTTTCAAAGTATTACCTGAGCTCGAGTCCCTAGTTTAACTGTTACCAAGCCATAGAGGTGGACAACAAAACCGGTTCCTGGAATCGGTTCGGTGGAACCGAACCGGAACCGAACCGGTTCCTACCCGTTTTTCGTAGGAACCGGTTCGGTTCCGTTTCAACTCGACGATCCGGGACCGGTTTGACATTTTTGGAGGTGGACCGGGTAGGAACCGGAACCGAACCGGAACCGGTTCGACCGGAACCGGTTCGGAACCGGTTCGGAACCGGTTCTAGCCGTTGGAGTAGTTCTAGCCGTTGGGAAACGGTTTTATGGCCGTTTTTTGACCGTTGGGGTCAAAAATGGCCGTTTTTTGGCTCCCCAAACACCCCACTACTAGTATAAATAGGTATTTGGTGTAATGGGTTCATCACAACACTCAAAACGCAAACCCGAACGCAAAAAATTACAAAAAAACGCTATTATAACGTTCTGAGTTCTCTAATCTCTTGTTTTCTCTTCTTCTATATTCATATTTGTTGTTATGGCTGCCTCACAATCATCGGTTGGTCAAGGTTCCACAGCCGGACCAAGTTTCGTTCGTATTGTACCTCATAATCGTAATCAAGAGATTTGGTGCAATTGGGATTTGGTTGAATTGAGTGACCATTCATTGAAGGCTCGGTGCAAGTTTTGTGGGATTTATTTAAACCCACTTTCGAATTCAAATTTGAAGAAACACATCGAAAGACCGTATTGCAGGGCGTTGAAACAGAACGTCGAGTCGCAACAAACGCAAATGGATAGTGAAGGCGGAATATTTACATACCAAATTGATCGAGTTCAAGATCGTATGGCGAAGTTTGTGATTCAAGAAGCTTTGCCGTTTAGCCACTTCGACAACCCTCGCTTAACCGCCATGATTCGAGATACGCTTCAACCACAATACACTCACGTAAGTCGTCATACTCTTAAACGTTATTGTTTAAAATTGTGGAAGAAGGCCAAAGAGGTACTAATTGCATATTTTGAAAATATAAATACGAGAATAAACTTAACTAGTGATGTTTGGTCGGCTCCACATGGTCTACCCGAATCTTATCTTTGTGTCACCGCTCATTGGGTAGACCCGTCATCGTGGGAAATGATGAAACGCACCATTGCTTTCGAACTCTTTGAGTATCCACATACGGGAGATAATTTGTTTGAAATTTTAGATTATGTTATAAAAACTTATAAACTAGAAAATAAAATATTTTCAATTGCATTTGATAACGCGTCGAATAATACATCGGTGGTTGATAAATTAAAATTAAAATATACGCCGATTTGCAATGGTGTATTTTTTCACTCTAGGTGTGTTGCACATATCATTAATTTAATCGTGCAAGACGGACTTGCTTCGGATGAGGTTACATCGGTTATAAACGATTTTAGAGTAATGCTACATGAAGTTTTTAAGAAAAGTAAAAAAAGACAAATGGATTATAGAAAATTTTGTAAAGATACGGGAAGAAAAGCTTTGGGAGCTAATTGGGATGTACCTCATCGATGGAATTCCACTTGCATAATGTTTCAAAGTGCTTTGAAACAAAGAGAAACTTTACAAATGTTTCATTCTAGTCTTGCCGAGAATGATTTGGCAATCCCCTTTTCAAATGAGAAATGGGAAATTATCAATGACTTATCGACTTTTCTTGAAGTTTTTAAAACATCAACTACGAAACTATCGGGAACGTATTATCCGACAAGTCCCTTGGTTCTTTCGGAGTTATTTTTAATCGTTAACAATCTTAAAGAATTTGAAAATAAAAGTCCAATGTTTTCAAACATCATATTACCAATGAAGTTTAAATTAAAAAAATACGTTCTTGAATTGCCACCGATTTTTACTTGCGCCGCCGCTTTAAACCCAATGTTAAATGTTACGGGGGTTGAATGTGTGATAGACGAAATTTTTTCAGCATTAGATATGCATGAAGTTGACCCAAACTTTTCAACAGAGGCACAAAATGATTTTAACTTGAATTTTAAATTTATGTATGACTTTTATATAAATAAATATGGGTCAAACATACACATGCCTACGTCGGGGGGGTCTTCATCAAGTTCAAGTGCTACTAGAGTACGAGACCCCATGATTAGCCTTATGAACACCGTTCGCAACGTAACGGCTAAAAAACAAAGGGGTAACACCCCTTCAAGCGAACTAGGAAGGTATAGTGCATATGATTTCTCTACCGGTTTATCCGAAGAGGAATATGGCACTTTTGATGTTTTGGCTTGGTGGAAGGTAAAGGAAACCGAGTTTCCGATTCTTGCCACCATGGCCCGTGATTTACTAACCGCCCAAGCTTCTACGGTAGCTTCGGAATCTGCTTTTTCTCTTAGTGGCAGGGTAATATCGGTGAGAAGAACAAGACTGAATTCGGAGTCGGTGGAGATGTGCATTTGCTTGAAGGATCACTTGGACTCAATCGATCGTGTTCAACACGTAACCACTCTGGAAGACGAAACACCACTTGATGTTCGAGTGCACGACGAACAAGAAGGCGTTTCTACAAGTAATTCTGATGAATAAGTCGCCACTCAATAATTACGACGAACAAGAAGGCTTTTCTAGAAATAATATGTCACAACTTTATATTTATAAGTTTAATGTTTTGTTAGTTTGTTTTTGAATATTTTAAAACATGTAACCTTTTTTTTTTGAACTTCTTAAAGTAAATAAAATGAATTTTATGTTAATTGTTTTTTTTATTTAACATGTTATACAAATACGAATCGTATAACACCGCTCTTGATTATAATTCAGCATTTGACTTGCGTAAGCCAAAAGACTATAATACATAGCAAACTCAACAAATGTAACACGATACAGATTTAAGTTCACCATTACACGATACACGATATAGACTAATCAATTCAAACACGCTGACACTCTCATAGCATTAAGTTCAATATGTTGTTTACCATTGCTTGTGGGTGAACAACAAAAGTAGCATGAGCCTCTTCAGAAATCAGAAGAACACAAATCATCACCTACACAAGCAGCGGAAACGAAAAACGAAAAAAAAAAATAATATTTTACACTGTAACCGGTTGGAACCGGTTACAGTGTAAGAACCGGTTTAGTCTGACCGGTTCCACCGGTTCCGGGTCCGAGGGTTGGGGAACCGGTCGGTTCCCTAACCGGTTCGACCATGGAACCGGTTTAAACAGTGATGTTGACTAATGGAACCGGTTCTGAACCGGTTCCGGTTCCTTTGACCAACCCGATTTGATCACCTATACCAAGCCACATACTACTCGCATTTGCAAACCAACATTAAAAATAGCGACCTAAAACACGACAAGTCATCCAAATGCTTGTTTTGTTGATGATCAAACGCAACTTTTCAAACTCAAATGTCATAACTCATAACAGAAACCAAAGGTACAATCTTGAATCAAAACTACAAAAGGATCACTTCACTAAATCAAACATACACAAAACATCAATCTTGTTCTACGATCTCCCTCGGCCCCTACCAAACCCACCCCCACGCCCGCCACCACCACGAAAACCACCACCTCTGCCGCCTCTAGGCGCTCCTCTACCACAGAAAGAACCACCACCACGCCCACCACCTCTACCACCTCCTCTTCCACCCCCTCGTCCGCCTCCTCTTCCGCCACTCGCTCCCCTGCAAAACCAAAATGTGCATTTCACAAAACCAAATCAAAACACCATTAACGCATCAAATTCAATAACCAAAATCATGATCCTAGGTCAAGAATCAAACAATGTTATGAAAAATCGAAAAGAAGCATACTTTGGCTGTGGAAGAAATCGGGTGAGAGGCAACAGCTTCGCCGGGTCAATGTAAAACTTATCACCAGCGGCATACGAACTCGCTATAATACCTTCCGACATTTTAACTGAAAATAACTACAATAATACCATAACACATATTAGTACAAAACCCTAAGCAAAAAGAGACGTATAGGCCTACAATAGGCTATAAGAGTCGTTAGGGGTGCAAACGAGCCGATCCGAGCCCAAGCTCGCGCTCGGCTCGTTTTACTTACACAGAGCTCGAGCTCGTTTCAAGCTCTATTTTCAAAGCTCGAGCTCGGGTCGTGAGTAGATTTTCAAGCTTGAGCTCGGCTCGTTTACTATTTATGAATTATTTTTTATATAATTATAATTCTTTTTACATATTTTTTTCGATTATAATATTATGTATAAAATAATATGTGTTATTTAGTTTTCATTTATTTATGTTTTCATACATTATATATATATAAATATATATATTAATAATTATTAAATATATAATTTAAAAAACTATATAAATAACAGGCTTGTTTAGGATCGCGAGCCGGCTCGAGCTCGATAAGTGAAGCTCAGGCTCGTTTATTAAACGAGTTTACTTTTAGGCTCGAGCTCGGGCTCGATGAAGCTCAGCTCGACCGAGCTTTTTAACGAGCCGATCTCGAGTAGCTCGCAAGCAGCTCGGCTTGTTTGCATGGGTGTCTATATGACTAGTATATGTGCATTTTGTGTGGGTGCCTAACTGCCTATACGACTTGTACATGCCTATACGATGCGCGTATTTGACTGGTCAACGTCACTTTTCTATCTATACAATGCCTTAACAAATCACACCACCAAACCCTAACCCTGATTAACAAAAACCCAACTCACCGATTCATTAATCGGCCCGAAAATCTCATCAACTTTGCCAATCTGGGTCTTGTTCTGCAGGTAAATAGGAGCATTAAAGTACGGTACTTTCTCATTAGTAAGCTTCGTAACTGCGTCACCCTCACAAGCATGAACAAACAACGAAACCTCTGCATAATTAACAGTAAAATCAAATTCAAGAAGCTTGTAATTGAATCTCTGAACTGGGTATTTGTGTATGATTACAATTACATACCTACAACTTCCTCCGGTGGACCTTCGTTGAACCGGTCACCACCGAACCGGCCGCCGCCTCGTCCGCCACGGCCGCCGCCGTCTCTACCGCCTCTGAAACCACCGCCTCCACGGCCTCGACTACCGAACCCGCCGCCTCTTGGTGGTCGCATTTTGGTTGAATGAAGAGAAGAATAGGGTTTTGTGGGGGTTTAGAGTTTAGAGTGAAGTCCACATTTGCCCTCTTTTAATACTTTTTTTATTTTTTTTTCCCTAGGTGGCTTTTTGTAAAATATATATGTTTTGGGTCGGCTGACTCGACGTGTTATTTTAAACGGGTCGACTGAACATGACCTCTTAAAAATAGGTCTAACCCGTTAAAAGTGGGTTGACCTGTTAACTTGTTAAAAGTAATAACAAAGTTAATATTTTGATTCATATGCTGAATTTAAAGTTATAATTTTGATTTTTTTTTTGTTAATAGCTATTAACTTTTAAAAGTAAAATTAGTGTTCTGTTTTAAACTTCTTAATTTTTTTCTACTCATCATTGTCAACATTTATCTTTTATTAGTTTTAATTGTCTATTCTTTGATTATTCCCATTTGCTTATTATAATCACGAGCTAAATATGCAACAGATGTTTGTTAATTGGGAATGAGAGAGAAATGCACAAAAACAATTAAAAACATCACAAATTACGAAAATATTATATTTGAAACGGAGTAATTAATTGTTTAACTTGTTACTAAGTAATTAGGTATTACTAATATTCGTAAATGAATATAAAATGGGTCAACCGGAAGCACAGCCTGAACACCACCAATTTAAATGAGTCAAGACAACATGGATAGATATGTGTGCCGTGTTAGGGATGAGGAATCTCAACACGCCAACCTGAAACACATCTACCCGCCAATCCAACATGATTGACACCCTTAAATTATAAAGTGGTTGACCGTTTTATCAATCTTCCACACGTTTTTTGTTTCAAAAGAATGGATGAAAAACTTATTAACCAAATTTGTGTAAATAGAAAAATATGTAAATAAAAATGGGTGTTTTCAAATAGAATAAATTACACGAAAGATCACTGTGGTATCTACATACCATGGATTAGCCTCTAGGTATTAGATATTTTTTGCATCCAATAAGTTTGATATAGGTTAACAAAAAAGGTCCCCACGATTTACTGTGCTCACGTTGAGTTTCACTAGCAAAACATAGCCGGTACAATAATTTGCATTAAGCTTTTAAAAAAAGGCGTGCTTGTTTTTCTTTGTTAATATTAATCGCAAACTTGTAAATCAACACATTTGTATACAATGAAACTTAAAGACTCAACCTCACTGGGATGACAGCTTTCTTACACATCTTGATGCCGTTGGGCCATACACGCATTGGTTCATTTAGTTTAGTATCTAAAATATAATAAGCCAAATCGGATTATCCGTCAACTTGGCAGCTCAGCCAACTGGTGATGTTGAAACAAAATATCAAGAGTGGAAACAAGTTCCATTGAAACAAATCAATTCAACATCTCACCATCAAACTCTTCCTTTTGACAATCTGATTGAATCTTTTTAGCTTCAAAATCTGCAGCCTCAGCTTCTTGCAACAAAATATCAGCTTCTTCAACATCACCTATTTTCATAGTACCCGGTTCAGCTTTTGCAGGACTTGCAGCCAGAATCAATCGCTGGTATCTAACCGTTTCTAACTCCTTTTCCATTAATAACACGTTATCTTCTTTTTCTTGCAACGTCTGCATATTTTGGTTGATTTCATTTCCTATCTTTTTAAGGGTATTCATATCTTCCTCTATTTTTACCTGCAAAGTTTCTTTTTCAGCATATAATGTCTTAGCCTCGTTAGCAATTCGGGCTGCTTCCTTAAAGTTTCTGGCGGTTGCAAAGACACGTTTTTCGGATTCTATCTCTGGGACCCGTTTTTCTATAAAAAGAAGCCTTTGTTTGGAAGATTCGATAGATTGTTGGGTTCCTGATTTTGTTGAAGATAGATCCTAAAACAATAAGCATCATTGAAACAAGTTTATAAGAATATATTGTTTCAGAATGGTGGATTTTAACTAAATAAGCAAATTATCATGTTTGTTTGGTTGGTTGGAACTGATGAACGGAGCATGCTCATGTTCGTTCATTTAACTTTAACTGAACAAACAATTAAACACAAACAAGTAATTGAACGAGGTTTTTTTGTTCTTGTTCGTTTGTTAAGAAAATAAACTTGTTCGTGTATGTTCATCTGTTAACAGCATAAATGAATGATTCACAAGCATAACTGAGCTAAAACTAATTAAAATGTAAAGTACAACGTGTTGGGACTAAAAAGTTATTAAACTATACTAAGTTGCAACGAGGCAAAGAATTTTAAATGAATATATTAATGCACGTACAAAGCAAACTTAAACAAGCGTACACTAATTAACATAAACAGACAGACAGACGAGATATATGTTTATGTTAGTTCGTTTAACTAAATGAAAAAAAAAACAAAAAACTGGTCATGCTCGTCTATTTAGCAAATAATCAAACTCCCGAGTTAAACGAAAAAAAACAAAAAACTGGTCATGCTCGTCTATTTAGCAAATAATCAAACTCCCCCCGGGACGGTTCACGAACTGTTCACTGAACACTACGTTCATTTACAGGCATACATTCCCCTAATTTTATGTTACCAAACATTACCTAAGTAACGCCATTCTAGTTCATTTTCATTAAAATTTTTCAAATCATAAGTCCATGATTAATCAGATAACTAACCTGAAGAGAAGCTCTAACAGCAGAGATATCTTGTTTGAGCATTTGCACATCATCAAACAACTTCTGCTCGGTTTTAGCTAACCTTAATTTATCTTCCCGTGATTTTAAGATAAATTTTATCACACTCTTACGCGCGTTTATAACTTCTTGGTGCCCGCTCGCTTCATCTGCAGAAGCCCTTGCAAGTTCCCTGATTTTTAACCATTTGGCTTCTTCCTGAAGGGCAAAATCGTCAATTTCCTTCTTTTTACTACACAAATCAACATTCTCCAATTCCAGTTCAGAGAGGCCCGACTGAATATTTTTAGACTTCAACTCAAGGTCTGATAGTGCATCTTTGAAGCTTGAAACCACACCCGCCATCTTCTTTTCAATTTCTTTGATTTGTGAATTGTTTTCTGATATCACTGCTTCTTTCTGTTTCACTAAAGTTAGTAATTCTTGTAGTTCGTCTGCTAAAATCTTTTGTTTCTTGTGAAGTAGTTGACTTTTGTGTTTGTCTTCTTTGACTATTTGGTCAATGGAATCCTCTAATCCTTTCCGTGCTCCTGATAAAACATCTAATTCAATTTCAGCTTCCATTTTCTTCACCTCTAAAGCATCAGATAACGAATCCCATTTCTCCAATTCTTCTGAAGTTTTAGTTTTGGCATTTGTGATGACAGAATCTGCATTTTGATCAGCAGCCTGAGAAGAAAACATAAGTCCAGATTTTTTGAGTTACTAAAATCAGAATGCTAATTGTATAAGTCACAACCCTAT
This sequence comes from Bidens hawaiensis, assembly GCF_021521415.1. NCBI lineage: Eukaryota > Viridiplantae > Streptophyta > Magnoliopsida > Asterales > Asteraceae > Bidens > Bidens hawaiensis. The sequence continues at coordinate 28,426 of NW_027495707.1, read as the reverse complement.
AAACCCTAGAAAAACCTATCTTGTGTGCTCATTAGGCTAAATACAAATAAACCCTAACATTAAAGTATTGATATCTATAACTAAGATAACAAACGCAAGAAATTTAAATACATGAGATTGCATCACCATCTGAGTTGTACATAACTTAAATTCATCAGCTTTGTTATCGATAATTCGTCTTTCTTTACACGCAGTTAAGTCCCAGTTGTAATCACTACTTTCCAACATGTGAATGGTTTAATTTAGCTTAAGATTTCATATGCATGTAGAATCTGATATCTATGAAACTATTAACACTATGCAGCCACTGGAAATCATATACCAAGATTAAAATTTATCATTAAACACATGATTTACAGATCATCCGGTTAATAATAAAGACAGCAAGCTCACCACTGCAAAGCTTTTCAGTAGTTCTGCACATTCCTCTGCAGCTATAATTTGTAACTCTAAAGCCTCCTGCATCTTGGAATCAATGGCATCAAACTCCGTTTCAGCTTCTCTCAACGCAATCAAAAGAACCTCCATGTATTTCTCAGCTGATGCAAGACCGTCACTGACGCGTTCAGCAGTCTCAAAATCTTCAGACTCAACAGCTTCCTCCAGCTCCTTCTCCATCTCCTTGTACTTCACAGACGCAAGATTCAACTCCCCCACAGCCGTCCGTCTCTTTCTAAATATCTCCTTCCATTTAGCAGACACAGCAGCCACCGCTTGCTGTGCAGAATCAAGTTTACCAGCAACCTGTTTCGTAACGTGTTCATACCTCAACTCAATCGAATCCTCCCTGCTTTCAACGTGTGTAACCTCGTGTTCTATCGTTAAATCTGAATTCCAAACAGTCTCGGTTAGCTTAATCTGTTCTTCAATTTCAGGTTCAACTTTCTCTTCAGATGGTGACCTAATATACGAATGAGCCTGCGAATTATCACAATCAACAGCGGAATCATATCCGCTGTTTATCTTCTTGTGGTTCAACTTTCTCTTCTTCCTGGTGGATGAAATGCACGACGTGAACGATCCATTAGACCGAACAACATCTCCTTTATCCAAAAGAAACAGGTTGAGTGGCAAAAGCTTTGCGGGGTCAATGTAAAACTTATCGCCAGCAGCATACGAACTCGCTACAACACCTTCCGACATTTTAACCGAAAAGTACTACAAAAAACACAACACCCATCAGCACAAAACCCTAATCAACAAAACCCTAACCCTAACTAACAAAAACCCAACTCACCGATTGATTAATCGGCCCGAAAATCTCATCAACTTTGCCGATCTGGGTCTTGTTCTGCAGGTAAATGGGAGCATTAAAGTAAGGTACTTTCTCATTAGTAAGCTTCGTAACTGCGTCTCCCTCACACGCGTGAACAAATGACGAAACCTCTGCATAATCAACAGTAAAATCAAATTCAAGAAGCTTGTAATTGAATCTGTGAACTGGGTATTTGTGTATGATTACAATTACATACCTACAACTTCCTCCGGCGGACCTTCGTTAAACCGGTTGGCGCCTCTTGAAGGTGGCATTTTGGTTGAAGAAAATAAGAAAAGATTAGGGTTTTGTGAGGGTTTAGAGTTTAATACTTTTTTCTGAACCAGCGGTGGCCGGAGAATATCATCGGGAAGGAAAATGTGTGCATGCATAGGGAGTGACGCAATCCAAGGTGGATATCCAAAGTTCAATTTTCCCGCCAATTGTTATCGGAACACTAACTATGACACAAAAACTTATTGTGTATATGTATTTTAAACCCGAACATGAATATGCTAATACCATGTATGCATGACAAGACACGAACCTGTCGGAGAATTGAAGAAGGATTCAGTCATTCGGTGCCCGGTCTGCAACTACGAGGAGGCCAGACTGTTAGAGAATCAGTGATGTAGAGAGGTAGACCGAAGAGTTGAAGGACTGCGACTGCAGGAGATATGTGAAGTGAAGGGAAACCATCGGACTACCGGAGATCCAGAGAGGAAGAATCGGATAAGGGTTTGTGCGTCGACTGTTTGAAGTTGGATTTGAATGATACACACATTGTTAAATTGTTTGGAATAAAAACGATGTTAATTTTCGTGTTACATAGGGTTTTCACAACTCAAGTAGGTTTTCATTCTATAGTCTGCCTATATATATATAGGCAGACTATAGAATGAAAACCTACTTGAGTTGTGAAAACCCGTGAAAACCCTATGTAACATCGTTTTTTTTTATTACGTGTAATATATGTTGTAACATTTAATACAAGATATCAAAACATCAAAAAAAAATGTTTTGCTATTTTTTAACATTATTTTACTAATTTTTTTATATATTTTTAGGAGAGGGAAAAAGTTATATTTATGTTAGGGCTGACAATTTATACACGAATACACGACACGTACCTAGACGACCTTAACAGGTAACGTGTAAGGCCTTAACAGGTTTCGTGTGCTAAACAGGTAAAATACCTGTTTACCTGTAAGTACCTGGTTAGATTTTTATAATTAAATATATATATATATATATATATATATATAATATTATAATTATAAACTATTATTATTCGACATGTACCTACACGACCTTAACAGGTAATGGGTAAGGCCTTAACAGGTTTTGTGTGCCAAACAGGTAGACACGAATTTACCTGTTAATTTTCGTGTCTAAACAGGTAAAATACCTGTTTACCTGTAAGTACCTGGTTAGATTTTTATAATTAAATATATATATATATATATATATAATATTATAATTATAAACTATTATTATCCCCAAACCCTAACTCACGTTTCCACTTTCACGTTTCCACCGGTGATTCCTCCGCCATCACTTCTCAGCCGGCACCACTTCCTCACCAAACTTTCTCAGTTTCTCCTCTCCGCTGTCAGAGCCGCCGCCGCCCGCCGGTGCTTCCTACTACTTGGTAAGTTATTAATCTCTACCTACCTATTATTCATTTAGTTTTTAGATTCATATTAGGATTCATATTATTATTTTGTTGCAATTTAGGAATGAGATTAGTTTTTAGATTCTAATCTAACTATTAAGTATTGATGTCAATTATAGGGCTGTTTTAATTGATTATTTGGTTTTGAACTTTTGATTGCTCATGTTTGTTAGTTTTTAATATTTAGGTAATTATGAGTGACCCACAAAAGAAGGCGGAGAAGACGAAGGATAAGAAAGCCAAAACAACGGTATGTTTTTATATTCAACTATACTTATTTTGGTTTAAGTTTTTTTTTTGTGTAACTTTATGTATTTTTTTTCTTTATTGATTCTAGATGGAGAGTGATTCTATAAAAATTAATTTAGAAGATGAATCCTCAATGTTGAGGCCTTAACAGGTTTTGTGTGCTAAACAGGTAGACACGAATTTACCTGTTAATTTTCGTGTCTAAACAGGTAAAATACCTGTTTACCTGTAAGTACCTGGTTAGATTTTTATAATTAAATATATATATATATATATATATATATATATAATATTATAATTATAAACTATTATTATCCCCAAACCCTAACTCACGTTTCCACTTTCACGTTTCCACCGGTGATTCCTCCGCCATCACTTCTCAGCCGGCACCACTTCCTCACCAAACTTTCTCAGTTTCTCCTCTCCGCTGTCAGAGCCGCCGCCGCCCGCCGGTGCTTCCTACTACTTGGTAAGTTATTAATCTCTACCTACCTATTATTCATTTAGTTTTTAGATTCATATTAGGATTCATATTATTATTTTGTTGCAATTTAGGAATGAGATTAGTTTTTAGATTCTAATCTAACTATTAAGTATTGATGTCAATTATAGGGCTGTTTTAATTGATTATTTGGTTTTGAACTTTTGATTGCTCATGTTTGTTAGTTTTTAATATTTAGGTAATTATGAGTGACCCACAAAAGAAGGCGGAGAAGACGAAGGATAAGAAAGCCAAAACAACGGTATGTTTTTATATTCAACTATACTTATTTTGGTTTAAGTTTTTTTTTTGTGTAACTTTATGTATTTTTTTTCTTTATTGATTCTAGATGGAGAGTGATTCTATAAAAATTAATTTAGAAGATGAATCCTCAATGTTGAGGCCTTAACAGGTTTTGTGTGCTAAACAGGTAGACACAAATTTACCTGTTAATTTTCGTGTCTAAACAGGTAAAATACCTGTTTACCTGTAAGTACCTGGTTAGATTTTTATAATTAAATATATATATATATATATATATATATATAATATTATAATTATAAACTATTATTATCCCCAAACCCTAACTCACGTTTCCACTTTCACGTTTCCACCGGTGATTCCTCCGCCATCACTTCTCAGCCGGCACCACTTCCTCACCAAACTTTCTCAGTTTCTCCTCTCCGCTGTCAGAGCCGCCGCCGCCCGCCGGTGCTTCCTACTACTTGGTAAGTTATTAATCTCTACCTACCTATTATTCATTTAGTTTTTAGATTCATATTAGGATTCATATTATTATTTTGTTGCAATTTAGGAATGAGATTAGTTTTTAGATTCTAATCTAACTATTAAGTATTGATGTCAATTATAGGGCTGTTTTAATTGATTATTTGGTTTTGAACTTTTGATTGCTCATGTTTGTTAGTTTTTAATATTTAGGTAATTATGAGTGACCCACAAAAGAAGGCGGAGAAGACGAAGGATAAGAAAGCCAAAACAACGGTATGTTTTTATATTCAACTATACTTATTTTGGTTTAAGTTTTTTTTTTTGTGTAACTTTATGTATTTTTTTTCTTTATTGATTCTAGATGGAGAGTGATTCTATAAAAATTAATTTAGAAGATGAATCCTCAATGTTGAGGCTCTAGTATGCACAAAAGATTGGTTACATGGAGATTTTTGTAATGTTCATCTTTGCTTGATTTTTATGAGTTTTATACATGGTATTATATTATAATTTTGTAATGTATGTGTTTGTTTGTACTTTGTATGTTCTAACAAAGTTAGTGTATAAGAGCTCCTTGAAGATATAATGGCGCTTGACATTAGTTGTGAATCAAATGCTTCAAACTCAGTGAACAATCCTAAGGTACCAACTCCAACTGCTTCAAGTGGTGTTGCCCGCTAAAAAAAATGAACAATCCTAAGGTACCCCACTCAAAAACTTTCTAGTAATGTTGCTTGATAAAACTATATGAATATGCCCAACTGTCCATGATTAATATGACTAGTTGACTATACTTATTTTGTGTGTAGGTTTGATTGTTTGCTTGCTTGGAATTGAAGATTTGAGAAGAAAAACCAATTGGAGCTTGAAAGTTTGGAACTTGATGTTGCTTGATTAGAATTTGGATACATCATTTTAAGACTTTTATGAACTTTTAACGAATTTTGTTTGCTTGTTATTGTTTGCTTTTATGGTTTTTTGTCTTAAAATTGTTAAGGATCATGGATTTATGTTTTATTTTAAGACTTTATGAACTTTCGACAACTTTTATTTCCCTAAACAAGTTGTCAATAATGTGTTTCTAAACAGCTCTTATCGTGTATTATAGGTATTAACAGGTTCGTGTTCGTGTTTAGGATACAGGTACACGAAAAGTTTTCGTGTCGTGTACAGGTATACCCATTTTGTGTTCGTGTCTTATCGTGCATGGGTATACACGATATGCCAGCCCTAATTTATGTTAATATTTTTTATTAACTTTAATTGTAAACTACAAGATTTAATCTTTAATTAAAAACATGTGGTCGAGAATGGGTTTCTAGAGTTTTCACAACTCAAGTGGGTTTTTATTTTAACCTAACCCTATATATATATATATATATATATATATATGACAAGAAACGGATTAACTTCACCACCACCACCACTCACTGACCCGGTGCTTCCCTTTCACAAAACTCCACAATCACATTCACAAAACCACCACAAAATTTACTCATTGCATGCTATCAAAATCATTAAAACACACTTAAATGTAAAGTTTTGATTTGTTATAATTATTGAATTAGTGATAGTATGATCACACCCTATCAATCTTTTCTCTATTATTGTATTACCAGCCTACATGTGCACTGGTTCTAATCTTTTACAGCAAAAAAGAACACCAATACAGTGGTATCGTGCAATAAATCATCGGAACAATAAACAAAATCTCACCAACATAACTAATATTTTAGGCAATATGTATATATACTTTACTGTTGCATATCATTTCACCTTGAAGATTAGGCCTTTATCCTTGAAGACCCACCAACAGCATTCTCCATTCGCGTGTACCAGTCACCAATTCTGGTGTGCTCAACCATATCTTTGCCCGACCTCAGATAACGGATCGGCCTCAACACTCCAAACACAGCTAGGTCAGCCAGATTAGGTGTCAGCCCTCCTGAGCATCATCATCATCATCATCGTACTCAATATATCTCACCAATAGCAATGCTATGGTAGGGTCTGAGGAGGGCAAGATGTAGACAGTCTTACCTCTATCCCATAGGGATAGAGAGGCTGCTTCCGGTGAGACCCCCGGCTCGATAGTAGTTTTGCATCAAGCCTAAAATTCCTTAAATGTAAAATTTTTTTTACTCCTTAAATGTATACACAAAACAACCTTAATGAAAAAACTACATAAGTCAAACCCCAAGCACCCTATCTCCTTATCTATAACAAAGACATTTAGCACCATTGGTCTAACTGGTCCAACTTATATTCTGATAAAAAGGAACAAGTCAAAATCACCCAAAATGCATAAAACCCCCTAAACTGTTTTATTTCAAAACTAGCATATCATTGTAATAATATAGTTTTTCTAATCATATTTAGATCACTATTTGTAAAACCATCAAGAAAATGATTTTAAAAAAAGGTGTTCATGCCTGGTTAACCTGAGCCAATCCAGTTTAACCCGAACCCATTTGACATGTTACCCAACTCACCCACCTTGCCACCACAACTGGGCCAACCACTTCGGGTGGCCATTTTAACCCATTTAACAATAAACAAGTCGATCCGTGTTATGTTAACGGGTCAAATTAGCAAAAACTGAACATTTAGCTGAAAAGGAAAATGGGCCACTAGTCCTACAGTGTATATTTTAGATAACTACAGTAATAATACTGTGTCAAAGTGTCACCGATAAAAACTGACCTAAAAAGTCCCTTCCATCAAGTGCATCAACCCACGTTTCAGCAGCTTCATACAAGGCTTTCCTTTCATCAGTGATATTATATTTTTTCTTCAATTTTTTAGACACAAAATACATAGCAGCAGCCCCCGCGTATTTTACTGTATACTTTTCTGTAAAGCTGAAATTACCTGAATTGCAACAGGACTATAAAGTTTAGAATTGTTCTCAAATCTTCAAAAATTAAGGAAAAAACATATGTATACTAAATTAACTTTAGTATACCATATTAGTGACTTACCATTGCTAGTAATATAGTCAAAGGATTCCAAAGCCTCAGAAGTGTTTCGGTAAATATTCGGTGATAAAACATGCACCAAATGATCATCAACCCACTTACGCCACTTCTTTTCTTCATCGTTATTGTCAGCCAGTGAAGTTGATTTAGTGGAACCGAGTTTGTTTCTCAGCTGGTCAATAATAGCTGCACAAAAAATACGTTATATGATTGTTGTACCTTTGATTTGAGCTTAAATACTGAACCTAATGAAAGAAAACCTGATGAATCTTGAAGTGGTTCACCATCCACAACTAGTATAGGCACTTTCTTGTAATCAGACCATTTGATTTCCTTCTTACTAAGTGGATTCACCTCCACAACTATGTATGGCACATCATAGTAATCCAGAAATGCTAGAAAACAACAAAACAAACAAGAAAAGTATCATGTATCCATTTTGTTGCTTCTAAGTACCTTGCTTCACTCACACGATGCACCTATAACAAACTTGTCATTCGCTATCATGGATCTAAAAACAAAAACAAGCAAATGTACCCAGTAAAATCCCGCTTATAGGATGGGTAAAACCTTTCCTCTATTCCGAAAGATATAAAGGTTGCTCCCATTGAGACCCCCGATCCAGAAAAACCATTTCTTGGCATGTAAAGTATAGTAACCAGACAACTAGACACCATAAAGTGTGGCATGGGAATCAAAACAAAAGGTACTATAAATAATAGCATTAAACTACCAATAACACAAAATAGTGAGAAAAATATAGAAATAGCCGATAAAAGAGCAGATAGAATTGAATAAAGTGGTACAAATTCCCTCAAAACTACCTATACGCTCCCTTACAAACCTATAGCTAAGGCAACCAAAGGTGTAAGAGCTAAGGCCCCTAGTCCCTACCTTCAAGACCTCATAGCTACAGAAAAAAATAAAAAAAATCTTAAGACTTAATATACGGTTCTTACTTTGCAGAAACTAGGAGTTATCAACCACATAAAATCATTGTCAGACTTCTTATACCCTGGTCACTATCTTCACAGCTACAGAAAAAAAAATAAGCCTTTCATCTAACATGGCATTCTTCATAATGCACATGTACATCAAATCATGTACCGTTGATCTTATGCTTGTAGTTGAAGATGCTTAGATGCATTATATTTGTATAACTATCCTTTCCAAATGATAATTATCAAAAAAGTTCTTTTGTGAATACAAGAAATAAGGTATAGTCCACTGAATTGTAAATTGGTGGTCTGAAACATGGTAACTAGTAAGTGGAAACATAATTTCAAGCGAAAAAAAATTAGTCAAAACTATAAGCAATTAACCGAATTGTGTTCACTTTATCAAAATTCAGTTTCCAATTACTTATTTTCATGCACTTACGTTCATTATTTTCAAAAACTTGTCTTCCTAACCACTAGGGAAGTGTCTGGGATTTCTATTTATAATCGCCTATCCTTTTATCGTGTTTCGATACCAGAATAACAGGTCTCGAAGTTTTATTGCTAATCCAAATTGCCTATAAGTTGTTTTGAATAAAAGGCAGATAAGCAAAAATAATAACCAATCCCTAACATCCCCTCACACTTCTTTATTTAAAAAGATATCATAATCACACCAACTACATACAAAACTAGCTATTGTCAAGTCGATCGTGTATCCAAAAGAATATAACTAACAACACAACCATCCCAAAACACTGATACTAAATTCATACATCTAGTTCAATTACCGTAACAACTTAATATAATATTCAAATTAAAAATATAAACTGTAGCTACTGTGACTAGAGATGCACAACCGGTTTCAAACTCAAAACCGGTCTGGTCAACAAAAGTCAAAACTGGTTTATCATCGGTTTTGGTTCGGGTTGAAACCTGTTTCTTGACCGGCTTACAATCGGTTTTGGTTCGCGTTTTGATCAGTTCCGGTTCGGTTGAAAATTACAACCGGTTTCTACATAATCGGTTTCGGTTTCGTTCAGTTAACCGGTTTATTTGCCTACCTCTAACAGTGGCACATTAGCATTATCCACTCTTAGTTGATTTCCAATATTAGCCCCAATAAATCCATATGTAATATATAAATCTTGCTGAACAAGTAAAGTAAATAATACCTTTAACCTTATTACAAAACGGACACGACTCATACTGATACAGCACAAACTCCTTGGGAATCAGATCCAGGTTAACCGACTCCTTCGCATACGCCTCTTTCTCCTTCAACAACGACGCACCAGCCGCCGCAACACATCCCAACGACATCATAACAACTTTAGCCGCGCCGGAATAACGGCCGCCGGATGACGTGGATCCGATAGATGAAGAGAACCAGCGGCGAGAGGATCCGGCATTGGTGGCGAAAGAAGAAGCGGTTTGGAGGAGGAGGTTGTGCTCAGAAGAGGCGAGGAAGGTTCGGGTTAGAGAAGTGGAAGCGGCGGTGAAGAAACACTAAGTGACCCGGGGCAGATTACAGATAATCTGGGGGTTAAGTAATGTTTCCCACGAGGATGAGGTCCAGCAGAGAAGATTGTTCTTCAGGTGACCTGCAAAACAGACACCGTAAGCTCGTCACTGAGAAGGGGGGGTTTCTCCTTGTGTCCACCCTCCGGCGTGAGAATCAGACTAGATTGCTCTGAATATAAGTATATATTAAGAGATTGCTAGATAACGAGATATCAGATGATGTCCTTACCATTCCAAGGTGTTGGAGTATTTATAGCCGAAGGTAGGTTTCCTACAAGGTACAGCCGGCTGAATAGTATTCCTGTTCTACCAACAGTGGGCTACGCACAAGCCATGCTGGTTGGTGGATAGGCTGCGGCCGACAGTGACAAGGTCGGCTGTATACTGTTCCTTTACTGCCGGCTATGCACTGTTCCACCAACTGTAGGCTGCGCACGTCCCACAGTAAGGGTTGGTGAGTAGGCAGCGGCTAATAGTGACAAACAGTACTAGAGGGTGGACCTCCTCGTACTGTTGTCGGTGAGCTGTCACCCTGTGATTGGTTCATGGGCGTCTGGCCAGATCGTCTGTTTTGCCCATACCTTGGTAGGTATAGTACAAAAGATCTTCCAGAAGCATACGGACTGGCTCATTTAGGCGGGAGTATTCCCGCCTTGCTCATTCCTTCAGGTGACTACTGAAGTAGCAAGAGTTAGTGCCTTGTGCGTGTAGCCTTGCTATCAGTGCGGGTAGCCTTCCCTGATGGCTTGTATTCGCAGCTGCGGGGACAGGCGGAGTACTTCACCATTGGGAGGCTTTTCCTGCGGGAACAGCTTGCGTACTGCGCGTAAGGACGTCACGTCTCTGAGCATGGTGGGTCCTGCGGATCCAGTTGGTTTCTGCGCAGACGTCTCTCTTCAAGGTGAGTCCTGCGGGTCCAACTGGGCTCTGCTGGGACCTACCTCTTCAAGTCCCCCCAGTCCAATGTTCTTCTCATGAATGTTTAATAAAGTGAGGTGAACTTTTGGACTAAGCAAAGGGTTTTGAAAAGGGTTTAGTTTTAAGGTTTTCCATGGGGATTCTTCCCGCGGAAGTCCTAATGTCACTTGCAGAAATTCCCGACTTTCCTGCTTGATCTTTGGGTATGATGCGGGTAGGTCTGTAACCTCCTCGCAAGTCAGGAGCGTTGAGTCCCACTTGTGTGGATTCACCATGAGGTTTTGGTAATTTTGAACATAGTGATCAATTATGTTAAAACCACCAATTTCATCTTGGAGCTTCAAACAGTGTAGTTCTCGACGTTCCCGCTATGCGGGGATGTTATTCCCGTTTCCGCAAGCGTGGCCCAGAAGATCTTTCCTGGTTTGAATTCCCTGCGGAGTGCTAAGTATGTGAAGGGTTTTGCCTTGACACTGTACCCGCACTCGTCTTACGGTTACTTTACTTCCAAGGTATTCCTGGCGTCAATTCCCTGCGGGTGCTAAGTATGTGAAGGGTTTTGCCTTAACACTGTACCCGCACCTGTCTTACAGTTACTTGGTTGCCAAGGTAAGGGGTATTCTCCCGCTTACTTTTGAATATATTTTTTTTTTTTTGAAATTTTTGAAATTCGAAGAGTTGGTGAAAGGATAAGAACAGTCCAAACTGCTGAAACGTCGTGCGACAGTTTCTTCTGACAGTGTCAGGACGTGCAGTAAGTTATGGTGACGTGACAGTACCTGGTCATTCCAGACGCTTTTTCAGGCGCGTGAGCGCGATTTTTCGGGCGCGTGGCCGCGAAATTAATGGTACGCGTCCTTTCAACAGCTGTTGCCAGCTTGCTTTTTGCCACGTGTCATAGTTTCATTGCACCTGCGATTTCTCTCTCTTCCGCATTAAATTCATCGCATTAATTGCGATTAGTATATAAAGGGGGAGAGGGCTCTTTGTAATCCACACTTTCACTTCTCTCTTCATCTTCCAAACGATTTCCGGCGAATACTCGTCTTTTCAGTCAAGCATTCTCTTGAAATCGTTTTCTTCTTTCATATCTGCAAGATGTCGTCTCACGATCTTGAGGCTACAGCCCAGGAGGCTGGGGTGTACGCCGATGACAAGAGTACTGCTGGCGAGTGCCAGTGTGCTCTGCCTGTCGATCTATATCAGTACATCGTCAGGAAGTTCATGCTCGAGTCTCTCGAGCCTGAGTTTCCTGAACCCCACCAGACGGTGTATGATGCCCCCAGAGGCAAGATCGGGGTATATGCTGCACTCTTTGTCTATGGGAATCTTAGGTTCCTATTGACAAAGTTTGTTTACAGTGTCCTTGAGAGGCACGGTGTACACCTGACCGAGGTGCACCCGATGGCGATCGCGAAGATTCGCCACTTCGAGTGGGTGTGCCGGATTCTGGGCATTGAGCCCTTCGTCGACTGCCTGATGACCTTCTACTCTTGGAGGTGCATCCAGGGGTGGTATACCCTGATAACCCGTATAAAGGGTTTGAAGATTTGCGCAACCGAGCGCAGTCTTCGTTCGTGGAAGCGGGAGTTCTTTTTCATCTCCGCTCGCGCCATCCCCCTTGCCATGAAATTTAAGAATGGGCAAGCTCTCCCCAGCCTTCACGCCTCCAACTACCAGGAGGCGGAATGGTTTTCAAAGATTTCCCGAGTCCAATCTCCGGTTTACCTGTTTGCGGAGTCCGGGATGGTGATGCTCGGGATGAGCCGGGTGTGGAAGGATGCGGATGCGCAAAAGATCCCGATCGTCCTCGAATACGGTTTGAACTCTGTTCCTTATGGTATGCTCTGTTTACTTTGTTTATATAGGTTTGTCTTCTAACTGCTTTTCTTTTATTTTAGAGGGGAACGACTTGCAGTCGCTCCTGTACCCGCGGGAGGCTGACAGTCCCGCTCGGATGGGTACTCGTGCTCTAGATGAGAACGAGTTGCCCATCCTTGAACAAACGGCGGATCGGTTCGTGGAGGTCTACCCGCTAGGCCATGAGATCCTGAGCGCCAGGCGGCCAGGTAAGGCGTTATTCAACCCTCGACCCCTCAATGCTGAAACCTCTGCTGGCATTCCTCTAATCTTATGTTCTGATGAGGAATCCGCAGATGGTCCTCCGTTGGTGCGGAAGAAGAAGGCTGCCGGCGGGAAGGGGAAGGAGAAGGTGGCCTCCACTGCCGATCCAGTGCCTCGGTCTGACTCAAAGGCCGAGAGCGAGGAGGTGGCGGGGAACCCCGGTGGTGAAAAGACCACTGCTCCGGAGGCTGCGACGATTGTCACCTCCGGAGAGCCCAGGATGACGACGGTGACCGGCGTGAAGAGGCCGGCTCCATCGGGTTCATCCCCACCTGTCCGCACTTTTAGGCTCAAGAAAACCCGTAAGTACAAACTTTATTTTTAACTTCATAGCTTTCCATCATTAATACTTATCTTCTTTGTGCAGGCGTGGATGTTGACGCATTCCAGGGTGGAGCGGGGAGGAGTACCTCCCCGCCCATGACGGTAGGCTTGGTCAGCCTACCTGAGGCGTCGACCCAGGCGGCTGCGCCTACGCCTGCTTCCGCTGGTTCAGTTGCTCACTCCGTTGAGCCAACTGTTCCAGCTGTGATGACATCACCGCCGGCTGTCAGTGCCATATTTACCGCATCTTTCACTGAGCCGGCGGTTACTTCTGCTGCGGACTCCGCAACGGCGACCGCGGCGGCCGCGGCGGCCTTCACCGTGCCTCCTCCGTCATCGGCGACGACGGCCGATCCTTCAGGTATGCACGGGGCTTCTCGCCAACCTCTGCCTCCTTCCCATCTACCTGACCTCTTGGACGGATTTCCCTTGGGTTCAGGTGATGGGTTTGGCGGCTATCGGCCTGTTATTGACCCTACAGGTGCGTAGGGTTCTTTTGGCCTATTTATTTTTTTTTATATATATCATCTTTTCCTAACTGCTTTTTGTTTTTTGCAGTGTCGGATTCCAATGAAGTGTATGTTCCACGATGGAACATCCGCCGAGGAACAACCCTTCGCACACCTGTGGAGTGCGTGGAGTGGGCTCGTCACGCAGCTCCCAGTGGTGCGTTGGGGGAAGCCATGGCTAGCTACCAGGAGGGTAGGCTAACCAATGAGCTTCGGGTTCTCCTGGCCCGGATGCAGCCGCGCGTCGAGCTGCTTTGTCGTGAAAACGACAAGTTAAAAGCAGCTCGCATTCAAGAAGTAGCTCAGGCGCGGGCTGTCCGGGAGGAGAATAGGAGGCTCTCCGCCGCGGCCGCGGAGAAGGAGAAGGCGTTCAAGGCCCTTGAAGTTGAGGTTCAGGCCCGTCTCGAGGCCCGTTCCAAGGCTGCCCAAGCTGTTAACGAACAGCTTCGGCTGGCTAAGGAAACTGCTAGGAACGCAACTGAAAGGGCCACCAAGGCTGAAGCTGTTGCTGAGCCTCTATGCCTCGAGAATGAGGAACTTAAAGCTAAATTAGAGGCGCTCCAACAGGCTCATGATGCCTTGGCGATGGAGGACGCGAAGAAGCTCCAAGAGATCCTGGACCAGAGGGGCGTGCTTGACCACACTGAGCGGAAGCTAAAGGGCGTCGAAGAGGCTGCTGCAAAGGAAGTGTTGCTTGACAACCTCAATAAAAGTGAAGCCGAACGCGCCTGTAACCAAGCTCAAGCCGCCCTCCAAGAAGCTCTGGTTGCCAAGGAATGGCTTCTTCGAGAAGCGTTGTCTCAGGTAAGCTTTTCATGTCTTTACGCTTTTCTTTGTAAATAGAAAAGGTTTTGATACTTGTATTTTTTTTTCTTTTTGTAGGTTGTGCATCGGGTCTTCACGGAGACGTCTTATGACATGCTATGAGCACAGCCTTCAACGCTTCTCATGAGGATGGGGAAAAGGCCGGCTTCCTGCTTGGTCTAGGGTTTGTTGAGAAAGGCATCCCGCCTTCCAACTTCCCTTTGTATGATGTGGCATCTGAAGCTGTTTATGACCAAGCAGTGAATCAGTATGCCGCCTTCCCGCATCCGGTGGTGGAGAAGGTAAACGAAGTCGCTGCTGCTGATGATGGGCTAGCTATCCTTAAAGCTTTCCTTGAACCGCTACGCTCTGCTGATGGTGCGGGTCCAAGTGGAAGTGGTCCTGAAGCATGATCCTGAAGATCCCTTTCCACCATTAGCGTAGATTTTTGCTTTTGTATAGCTTCTTTTGTATGCGGGTATGCACCCAGCAATCTTTGTAATATTTGAATTTTGATGGAATACAGATTTGTTAATTCTTTGCCTTGTTTATTTTACGCATGTTTTGATCTAACTTAGCAATTTCTTTAGTACTTAGATAAGTTAACTTTTTAACGTGGCAAATTATAAGTTTGTTTCGCTTCCTCTTCATGATTGTGCGGGTATGACCGTCACTTACACTTAGTAGGATGGCTTAACTTTACTTATATCTGACCTGCGTGGAAGTTTTTCTCATCTTTTCCTTTGAAATTTTCTAAGTGTTCAGAATAAGTTAACCTTTGGACGTGGTAGATAATAGGTTGAAGTTTTGCCTCCTTGTTCGTGATTGTGCGGGTAAGACCGTCACTTGCACTTACAAGGATGACTAAACTTTACTTACATCTGACCTGCGTGGAGGTTTTCCTTAAAACTTAAAATTTTTACCGTTGTGTTTATGCGGGTTTTGCCGCCTTCCACACGTAATGACTTACTTCTTCCCCTATTTATGCGGTGAATACCGGCACATCAGTGTGGGAAGTTCATAAGTATAAAGGTAAGGCTATCAACACATTGTGAAAGGAGAATCATTTCCATTAGAAGTGGCTCTAGGCCTTTTCTTTACAAGTTTGGAATTGATCTACATATAACATTTGCGTAATTGAGCTCCATTCCATGTTCTTGGGATGGGAGTGACATCGAGCCTTTCGAGCCGGTATGCGCCCTTTCCCAGAACTTCTTTGATAATGTATGGCCCTTCCCAGACCGGGGCCAGCTTTCCTGGGCGTTCTTGGTTCGAAGCCTCGTTGTTACGCAGTATGTAGTCTCCTACATTGAAGTTGCAGAGTTTTACCCGCGTGTTGTAGTACTTTTGCATATGTCGCTTGTAGTTCTCTTCACGCACTGCGGCTAAGTCTCTGCGTTCCTCGGTTAGCATAAGGTCTAACCGTCTTTCCGCATCATTGTCTTCTGGCTGAATCAAGACCCTTGGTGAGGGTAAACCAATTTCGACCGGGACCATGGCTTCAGTGCCATAAGTGAGACTGAACGGGGTTTCTCCTGTACTGGCCTTCTTCAGCGTTCTGTTTGCCCAAAGGACGTGCGGAAGCTCGTCCACCCAGCCGGATCTGTGTTCCAAGAGTCTTTTCTTTATGCCTTCGACGATGCTCTTATTTGCTCTTTCCACCTCACCATTACCTTGCGGGTGTGCCACTGAGGTATAGGTGTGGGTGATTTGAAGTTCTTTCAGCCACTGTTGTAGCTTCTTGTCAGCAAAGTTGGTGCCGTTATCGCTCACCAAATTCTGTGGAAGTCCAAAACGACAAATAATAAATTCCCAAATAAATTTTTTGATATGTTTCGCGGTTGTTTGGGCTAAGGGTTTTGCTTCTATCCACTTGGTGAAGTAGTCGATGGCTACCACTAGGAACTGAACATTTCCTGCTGCTGTAGGAAATGGGCCTGTCACATCGATGGCCCACTTCTGAAATGGCCATGAAGAGGTGACTGGAACAAGTTCATTCTTCGGGCGGTGCGTGTTGGGTGCGTAGAGCTGACAGGACCTGCATTTTCTGATGTATGCCAGTGCATCCGTATGCATCCCAGGCCAAAAGTATCCCGCGTTGTTTAGCTTAGCTACAACAGCGCGTGGACCTGCATGTACTCCACAGATGCCTTCGTGTACTTCCCTTAGGAGGTAGTCAGCATCTTGGTTGTCCACGCATCTTAAGAGTGGGCCAAGAAAGTTACGTATGTAAAGGATGTCATCGATGAGTTGATAATTCAGTGCTTTACAGCGTAGTTTTCTTGCCTGTGTTTTTGACTCTGGTAGTGTACCTGCCGCGAGGTATTTTATTATTGGTGTCATCCACGTTTCTGTGCCGGTTTGGATGACACAAATTTCCTTGTGCGGGACCGAAGGTGCCTCGAGGAGTTCAATGCGGATGTCCTTTCCCAAGTGGGTGAAGGCTAATGATGCAAGCTTGCTTAACGCATCCGCAGATTTGTTTTCACTACGCTTGACGTGTATGACTTTGCAATCGTTAAAATCGCGCATAAGGGTTTTTGCTTGTGCGAGGTACAGGGCCATTGTGTCGTTCACGACCGTGTACGTCCCGTTGATTTGATTGGCTACTAACATGGAATCCACGTGGGCTTCCAAGTGTTTCACTCCCATCTTACGCGCAATTCTCAGCCCAGCCAAGAATGCCTCATACTCGGCTTCGTTATTCGTACTTGGAAAATCCAGTCGAATAGCGTAAGTGTATTCGTGGCCTGCTGGGTTGGTTAGTTTCAGTCCTGCGCCTGAACCCTCGTTACTGGCTGCTCCATCAGTGTAGAGTCGCCAGACATCATTGATGTCTTGTGCTGGAGAGGGTTGAGCCTCTTCCTGGCACTCTCTTTCTCGCGATGCAGGCACTTCCGCAATAAAGTCGGCCAAAACCTGGCCTTTTATGGCTGGTCTTGGCTTATACTTTATCGCGTACTCCCCCAACTCAATTGCCCATTTGGCTAGGCGTCCCGATAACTCGGGTTTGCCTAGAACGTTTGCAAGTTTGAAGTTGGAGAGAATGGTGATAGGGTGACCCTGGAAATATCGTCTTAACCTGCGTGAAGCGTGTATAAGTGCTAAGACTAATTTTTCGAGGGTAGAGTACCGGGTTTCTACGTCTGTTAGGATACGGCTGACATAATAGATTGGCATCTGGATGCCTTTTCGCTCTACTAGCAGGACTGCCCCGGTTGCTCTATCTGTTGCAGAAAGGTATAGGATTAACTCATCTCCCGCTTTTGGTGCTGTGATCGTTGGGAGTTCGATCAAGCGTGACCGAATCTCCTGAAAAGCTGCTTCCGCTTCTGGTGTCCAACGGAAGTGCGTTTTCTTTAAACAGTTTCTCAACGTTGACACGAAAGGAAACGACTTATCCGCGTGGTTTGCCAAAAAGCGATTAAGTGCCACTAGTCGTCCATTCAGTGTCTGAGCCTGTTTGATGGTAGTAGGTGATTCCATTTTGATAATGGCTTCGACCTTTTCAGGGTTCGCTCTGAAGCCATCTTTAGTGACGATGACCCCCAAGAACTTCCCTTCTTCCATTCCAAAGGCACACTTGTCCGGGTTGAGTTTCATGTTTATCTTCCTAAGCGTGTTGAAAGTTTCTTCGATGTCTTTCAACATCGCTTCTGCGTCAGGGCTTTTGATGACCAAGTCATCCATGTAGATTTCCAAGTTCCTCCCAATTTCGGCATGAAACTGGTTGTCCATCAGGCGTTGGTATGTGGACCCGGCATTCTTAAGTCCGAATGGCATCATTTGGTAACAAAATGTGCCATCGGGCGTCCGAAAAGCGGTTTTGTCCTGATCATCAACGGCCATGTGGATTTGATGGTACCCCTTATACGCATCCAGGAAGCATTTAAGGCGAAATGGTGCTAACGAATCCACCTTAAGATCAATTTCGGGTAACGGATAACAATCTTTGGGGCATGCTTTGTTTAAGTCCTTGAAATCTATGCACATGCGCCATTGTTTGTTATTCTTCGGTAGCATAACGGGATTTGCAACCCATGTTTGATATCTACTAACGCGTACGATGCCTGCGTCAAGGAGTTCCTTGACTTGGGTTCTACACGCGTTAGTTTGTTCTGGCCCCATTACTCTGCGCTTTTGTACGATTGGCGTAACAGCCGGATCGCATTTGAGCTTATGCTCTGCCTTACTTCGGGGTACACCAGTCATGTCAGCTGGTGTCCACGCGAAGATGTCAGCGTTTTTCTGTAATAAGCGCTTGAGTAAGGTGCGTGTGGGATCAACAACTATTGGGCCAATGGAAACGGCCTAGTCAGGGTATTTGCCGTTGAAGGCCCATCTTTCTGGTTCGGTGATGGTTGGTTTAGCCATCTTTGGTTTGGGTTTAGATGAGACAGATGCGATGCATACCTGGGGAATGCCGGTGATCATCGCTACACCCTCAGCTGTTGGCCATCCCATCATGCCGTGGACTGAGGATACCACGGCGTTGAATCTTGCCATCCCGTCTCTTCCGAAGAGAATGTCGTATGTGTGGTGTGGCTTCCTCATTACGACAAAATCCACGTCTTCTGTGCGTGAGTGATTCCCGTCCGTAAGAGTGACGGGGAAAGATAGGATACCCAGGGGGGTGTTTGTGCTGCCATCAAACCCTTCCATCGAGGCGTAGACCGTTTCCAGGCGTTCCTTGTCTTCGTCATCTAGCTTATCGAAGAACTGCCTGTACATCACCGTTGACGAGGCGCCGTTGTCAGCAAGAGTGCGAGAAGTGATGTAGTGCCCCAGCTGGCTTTTGATGACGATAGGGCCTTCTTTGCTGGGTCCTCCTGGCACTCGCGGGAAGCGCACCTCAGCTTCCTTCCACGCGCATGGTTCTGTCGCTCGCCTTTTTCTTCCTCTGATCTTACCATGAACCATGTTGATGCTGATGTCAACGGGCTTTCGTCCGTTGCCTCTGTACCGGTTATCATTTCTTCCTCCCTTCTTGATTGATGCCACAAGGTGTGCAAGTCTCCCATCCTTGACGAATGTTTCAACAATATCCTTCAAGGATGTACACTCTTCCGTACTATGACCTTTTGTCCCGTGGAAGTCACAGGATTTGCTCTGATCCGCATTAGGTCGCTGCCGGATCATTGGAGCTTTTGGCCATGGTATTTTTTCGGTGGCAAATATCTCCGTGACGCTTTTGGTGAGTGGCGTCCACCGGTGTTTTCGGCTTGAAGGGTGGGTGTTATCTCTTCCGCCAACAAGAGGGTGAGAGCTGGATGAGGTGTCAAAGTTTACCCTTGACTGCCAAATACCTAGCTTCCTCTTTTTGTTCTGCCGGGCGATCCGAACATTGTTTTCTCTAGTCCTTTGCGTGTAGAGGTGTGTACTCTGGGGAAGATCCCTTCCCAGTTGCTTCTCCGTCTCTGCAAAGCGCTTGGCCGCCGTCATGATGGCATCCCATGTGGATGGCATGCCGTCCTTGCCCGTCAATGTGCGGATAAGCTCTGGGTATTCGGCGCCCTGGATGAAAGCGGCGCGAACGAGATCTTCACTTATGTTGCCCAGACTTAGCTTTTTGGAGTTGAAGCGAGTGATGAAGTCTAGTAAAGATTCATCCTCCTCTATAACGCAGTTGAGGATCGTCCACTGTTCTTCAGTATATTTCCTTTGTTGGCTGAAGTGTTGGCTGAACTTGTTCTGAAAGTCCGCCCAATCATAGATGTGGTGGACCGGTAAACGATCGAACCATGCCCTGGCCGCTCCAACCAGAGTCATCTGGAACATATAACACCACGTGGGTTCCGTCCAGTTACTGACGGTTGCCCCCGCAATGAATCTGTTCAAGTGGTCGTCTGGGTCGGATAGACCATCATAAGTGCCGATGTTGGACATTTGTTTGGCACTTCTCGGGGCGATTGCTTCCGCAATGTCCCTTGCGAACTTTGACTTTCCTGCATTTGCAGCAGTTGGTCAAAAGGTTTTGGAGAAGTCACGCGGGTTTCTCTCCGCATTCGTTGGTTTAAAGGCTTCCCCAAAATTTCTTGTCGGTTGGAAGTCCGTTTCCTTACGCTTCCCTTTTGCCTTATGGCGAGGGTTTGCGTCGGTATCGGATTCTTCCCGCTCATCGTCTGAGTACTCGCACTCACTGTTCATATTGAGATGTTGGCGAGTACTGCCGAATTCGTCAGCCTGTTGAAGTGAACGCAAGCGTTCATCCAACTCAGCTTGGAACTCTTTCTGACGTGCTTCGGCCCACGCCTTAACTTGATCTAGTGTTTGGCGAGGGACCCTCGTCCGTTTCTCCAACTGGGTATCAGTGAACCCCAGTGAAATGTTGTTTACTGCACTTGTCCCGGCTTGGGTAACCGGGGTAGTGTTCGTAAAATTTGTATAACCGCCGGTGTTCCCAGTTGCTGGGTTGTGGTCACCGGGGTTTGTTGGTCACTTACTGGCTTTGGGACCGGAGTAACGTTAACCATTTCTTCAGAAATTTTGAAAAAAAACTATGAATTAGTTCTAGCTTTTATGCACGGATGGCGCCAATGAAGAAACACTAAGTGACCCAGGGCAGATTACAGATAATCTGGGGGTTAAGTAATGTTTCCCACGAGGATGAGGTCCAGCAGAGAAGATTGTTCTTCAGGTGACCTGCAAAACAGACACCGTAAGCTCGTCACTGAGAAGGGGGGGTTCCTCCTTGTGACCACCCTCCGGCGTGAGAATCAGACTAAATTGCTCTGAATATAAGTATATATTAAGAGATTGCTAGATAACGAGATATCAGATGATGTCCTTACCATTCCAAGGTGTTGGAGTATTTATAGCCGAAGGTAGGTTTCCTACAAGGTACAGCCGGCTGAATAGTATTCCTGTTCTACCAACAGTGGGCTACGCACAAGCCATGCTGGTTGGTGGATAGGCTGCGGCCGACAGTGACAAGGTCGGCTGTATACTGTTCCTTTACTGCCGGCTATGCACTGTTCCACCAACTGTAGGCTGCGCACGTCCCACAGTAAGGGTTGGTGAGTAGGCAGCGGCTAATAGTGACAAACAGTACTAGAGGGTGGACCTCCTCGTACTGTTGTCGGTGAGCTGTCACCCTGTGATTGGTTCATGGGCGTCTGGCCAGATCGTCTGTTTTGCCCATACCTTGGTAGGTATAGTACAAAAGATCTTCCAGAAGCATACGGACTGGCTCATTTAGGCGGGAGTATTCCCGCCTTGCTCATTCCTTCAGGTGACTACTGAAGTAGCAAGAGTTAGTGCCTTGTGCGTGTAGCCTTGCTATCAGTGCGGGTAGCCTTCCCTGATGGCTTGTATCCGCAGCTGCGGGGACAGGCGGAGTACTTCACCATTGGGAGGCTTTTCCTGCGGGAACAGCTTGCGTACTGCGCGTAAGGACGTCACGTCTCTGAGCATGGTGGGTCCTGCGGATCCAGTTGGTTTCTGCGCATACGTCTCTCTTCAAGGTGAGTCCTGCGGGTCCAACTGGGCTCTGCTGGGACCTACCTCTTCAGGCGGCGAGAGTGGAAGCTCGTCTCATGGTGGTGGTTTAGGGTTTGGTGGCGGCGGTTTAAGGGTTTTAGAGGTGTGTGGAAATGGGATGTGTTTGGTGTGGGTGGGTGTTACATGGTGGACTTGTGACCGTGTGTATGATTCGTTATATTAGACCCGCCTTTTTTTTCTTTTATATGTTTTGTTTTAATTTAACTGAAAATAGATATTATTTGAATCAAGAAAATTCTAATTTTACTGTTATGTCTCGTGAATTTGGTCTCGTGGTAAGTTGTCACGCCCTCCTCAATGAGGATGTAGGCTCGATACTAGTGACGGATCCAAACATTTAAATCAGTGGAGGAAAAATAATCAATAAAACTAAATTACGTGAAATTATAAAAAAAACCACATTAAATATAGTGAAACAAAATACATATTACGATTGTTCTATATGTGATTTCATCGAATTACAACTTAATTTGAAACACTTTAAAATGCTTCTTTTCAAGTATACAAATTACACAAGCATTCAAAAAATCCTCGCCGGTTCGACTACGCGAATATGTCGTTATCTTCATTACTAAAAAATATATTTCGCCATTGCGGTCCGAACGGGTAAAACGAATTCTCCAAACGAACTTGATATTCATGAATCGTTTGGCTATCTTCTTCTTCGTTTAACAATTAACATATTTTTAGTCGATCATTTAAATAAAAAATGAGTTTTGTCTATCACTTTATAGAGGTAGAAGAAATATAGAATATTAGGCCAATTAAAAAACAAAAGTCATAATGGGTCTTAATTGTTTGCCTTTTTTTTAACCAAATTACCACTACAAAACTTAATTATTACATATAGTCTCACTAAATCTGAGTGGGTGGCTAACCTCCACTGGGCTTGTCTCCTATCCGCCACTGCTCGATTCTCACTTGGACCATTTCCATGGACATCTGGGTAAAATGAATTAGAGATTTAATCTCGAGTTTGAACCTGACAAGGGACAAGTGTTTACGGATTCCATTCAGTTCCTGTGCATCAAGGGGAATGGTCTCGTGGCATTTGAGGAGTCAATCTTATACATAGCCCCGAAAATGGCAGATTTACACATGAGATCCTTGCTTTAATCTCGAGTTTGAACCTGACAAGGGACGAGTGTTTACGGATTCTATTCGGTTCCTATGCATGGGGGACGGTCTCACGGCGTTTGAGAAGTCAACCTAGGACATAGCCTCAAAAATAACAGATTTACACGTGATATCCTCTGTTGTTCAAGAAAAATTACATTATTCTCTTTATACTTAAATAAAATAAATACTTATAAAGAGAAGCGATCCAGCTCCTACGTGAATGCGAGATAGATGCTTGCACTTGTTGCCCTACGAGTCAAGTGTTGGGGTCATTCCTCTAGTTAAAAGCGTACTCCATAAACGTTTATGCTTTTTGGTGCAAGGGTCATTCTCTAACTAACGCGTAATGAAACCAATGTTCCATGGTCATACTCAGGTTTTGGAGGACATGTCATGTTAGGTGATCATAGGCGAGTTTGTTACATTGTGTAATCCAAGTGCATACAAAATATGAACATATGCAAACGTTTATCTATACATGTCTATATTGAACAATTCAATCACCATAAGTTAGGCTCATTTAGTTAACTAAATTTGGAATAATATATCAAGGGCGAGTTAGCGAGTATGTATGTTACAACTATGGATAATCATTGGTGTAGTTTTGAAGGGATGGCTTAGGGTGTGTTTTGTAGGTCATTACAGGCCATATAAACAAAGAATACATTTAACCCCGCGGAGATGATCTTTTGTACTTAAGTGTTGATAGAGAGCAAGTAATTGCAAATGGTAAACGCGTGTATTAATCACTAAACTAGCTAACAGTTAATACAACAATATAGTCCCACAAATAAAGGTTAGTTTAACGAAATCCAAATAACATATCAATTATTTTTTAAATAATTAAATGTTACACTCTATAGGCGGGATTTGAAACCTTAACCTTATATTCTGTACCCTAACCACCTACCGAACCCACCAAAATAGGACTGGCTCGAAACACTAATTAGCTAATAGTTTTTAAATGTGTTATTATTTAAAAAAATGTAAATGTTACACTTTTGAGGTATGACTGATACGATCAGAAGAGTATGATGGTTGGTTTGGTATGACCAATATGCATCGTTTGAAATAGACAGTTAATAAGTCATCCTAGCTAATAAGAGCATAATGCACCTAAAGAAACTTAGAAGCCACCACTGAAACAAACTAATTAAGTACTTAATAATAACAACTAATTATACTTAACCAAACTCGCATACCACCGCTAACAAACTAATTGTACTTGACCAAACTTAAAAAGCCAGATTTGTATGCGCTGCTTGTTTTTTCAAATGTATGTAAATGTCTGCAGTTTCACATCTGCATGCATCGATAGCAGAAGAGGTAGACTAAACCTCTGTAGTATGTAATTGTCGAAGCACGAAATGGAATCTGACCTGACCCATGACGGAGCTTCCACGGATTTCGAGATGAATGAACCGCATCCTGGTCTGCTGATCCTCTCCTCCGGCTGCTCGCGATCTGCAGTGGCGTTTTGGGGGTGTGGAGGTGACCGCTAAGATGATCTTGAAGATCTCTTGTTCACAGACACAAAAACTGGTGGTGGCACCTACTGAGCATGACCCCATGATAAGGAGGTGAAGACCTCCTTATATAGAGTCTCATGGCCATCATCATGATACCCTAATGGGCCTAGCCCAATTAGGGCTACCTCCACAAACCTCCTCAGCCCAATAACAAATGTATTAGCCCATATAATAAAACAAACCAAATATAATAAATTTAGGATTGTAAACCGGGTTTAATACCATACCCCTACAAGCCCCCCCAAGTCCAGCGTTGCTCCTGGGCGCGCAAGCGCTTAGGTGGAGCGTTGGACTTTATAAGGTGTTAGGGCGGTTTTTTCCCTTTTATTCGGCCTTATCTTTATTGTCTTGAGTCTGGGAGATTTTCTCCATGATGGTGACGCGTTGTGATCCTTCGCGAGAGGCGTCTTACGAGCTGAGAAATAAAGCCTGCGCGCGAGAGGCGTCTTACAAGCTGGGTAATAAAGCATGCGCGCGAGAGGCGTCTTACAAGCTGAGCAATGAAGCCTGCGCGCGAGTGGCGTCTTACGAGATGAGAATAATAAAGCCTGCGCGCGAGAGGCGTCTTACGAGCTAAAAATAATAAAGCCTGCGCGCGAGAAGCGTCTTACGAGCTGAAAATAATAAAGCCTGCGCGCGAGAGGCGTCTTACGAGCTGAAAATAATAAAGCCTGCGCGCGAGAGGCGTCTTACGAGCTGAAAATAATAAAGCCTGCGCGCGAGAGGCGTCTTACGAGCTAAGAGTAATAACTGAGCTGGCGCGTGAGGCGACTTACGAGCTGTAATAATAACTGAGCTGGCGCGTGAGGCGACTTACAAGCTGTAATAATAACAGTAGCCTGCGCGCGAAGCGTCTTACGGCTGTAATAATAATGTAAACCTGCGCGCGGGGCGTCTTACGGGCTGTAATAATAATGGAAACCTGCGCGCGGGGCGTCTTACGGGCTGTTGATAATAATAGTAGCCTGCGCGCGAAGCGTCTTACGGGCTGTAATAATAATGTGAACCTGCGCGCGGGGCGTCTTACGGGCTGTAATAATAATGGAAACCTGCGCGCGGGGCGTCTTATGGGCAATGAAAGTAATGATAATAAAAGCTGGCGCGTGGTCGACGGGTTTATGAGGATTCCCAACCTTCAAGTATGGCGGGGAGCCGTATGGGAAATTGAGGATTCCCAACCTTTAAGTATGGCGCGGAGCCGTATGGGAAATTGTGAGGATTCCCAGCCTATGGCGCGGAGCCGTATGGGAAATTGTGAGGATTCCCAGCCTATGGCGCGGAGCCGTATGGGATATTATGAGGGTCCCCAACCCTTAAGTTTGGCGCGTAGCCATACGGGATATTATGAGGATTCCCAACCTTTAAGTTTGAGCTAAAGCTCATATTTTTGGGCTAAGGCCCTGACGTTTTAGAGTTAAGACTCGTCAACGCGTTTGAGCTTGGAGCTCACGCATGTATGTTTTACTTCGCTTTCTTTTTAATTTGATGTCAAGATAATGTTGTCATATTGCTCAAATTAGTAAAAGGAAGTGCGAAACATGTATGCGAAAACTTGTATGCGGTGGCGCGAATGCAAAACTGCTGTGGCGAAGTGATCGCCGGGAGCGCGAATGCGGAACCCGAAGTTGATACGCGGTGGGACGCGTAATCTAAAGATTTTGAATGCGTGAGCATCTGTGATGTGT
This sequence comes from Bidens hawaiensis, assembly GCF_021521415.1. Classification (NCBI taxonomy): domain Eukaryota; kingdom Viridiplantae; phylum Streptophyta; class Magnoliopsida; order Asterales; family Asteraceae; genus Bidens; species Bidens hawaiensis. The sequence goes on along the minus strand of NW_027495707.1, from coordinate 2,085 downwards.
GAGCATGCGTTACGCGTGAGCATGCGATATGCGTGAGCGTACTTGATGCTTGAGCATGCTTGATGCTTGAGCATGCTTGCTGCTTGAGCATGCTTGATGCTTGAGCATGCTTGCTGCTTGAGCATGCTTGATGCTTGGGCATGCTTATTGCTTGGGCATGCTTGATGCTTGAGCATGCTTGCTGCTTGAGCATGCTTATTGCTTGGGCATGTTTATTGCTTGAGCATGCTTGATGCTTGAGCATGCTTGCTGCTTGAGCATGCTTATTGCTTGAGCATGCTTGATGCTTGAGCATGCTTGCTGCTTGAGCATGCTTGATGCTTGAGCATGCTTGCTGCTTGAGCACGCTTGATGCTTGAGCATGCTTGATGCTTGAGCATGCTTGATGCTTGAGCATGCTTGCTGCTTGAGCATGCTTGATGCTTGAGCATGCTTGCTGCTTGAGCATGCTTGCTGCTTGAGCATGCTTATTGCTTGAGCATGCTTGATGCTTGAGCATGCTTGCTGCTTGAGCATGCTTGCTGCTTGAGCATGCTTGATGCTTGAGCATGCTTGATGCTTGAGCATGCTTATTGCTTGAGCATGCTTATTGCTTGAGCATGCTCTGCCTTCATGTTTGGGCGCGCGCGCGACCCGCTGAGGCGCAGAGTAATCGCCTGGGCGCGCTGCGCAGCGACCCGCTGAGGCGCAGAGTAATCGCCTGGGCGCTGCGCGCGCGACCCGCTGAGGCGCAGAGTAATCGCCTGGGCGCGCGCGCGACCCGCTGTGGCGCAGAGTAATTGCCTGGGCGCGCGCGCGACCCGCTGTGGCGCCGAGTAATCGCCTGGGCGCGCTAGCGCGCGACCCGCTGAGGCGCAGAGTAAATGCCTGGGCGCGCGCGCGCGACCCGCTGAGGCGCAGAGTAATTGCCTGGGCGCGCGCGCGACCCTCTGTGGCGCAGAGTAATCGCCTGGGCGCAGCGCGCTGTGGCGCAGAGTAATCGCCTGGGCGCTGCGAGCGCGACCCGCTGAGGCGCAGAGTAATCGCCTGGGCGTGCTGCGCAGCGGACCCGCTGAGGCGCAGAGTAATCGCCTGGGCGCGCGCGCGACCCGCTGAGGCGCAGAGTAATTGCCTGGGCGCGCTCGCGCGACCCGCTGAGGCGCAGAGTAAATGCCTGGGCGCTGCGCGCGACCCGCTGTGGCGCAGAGTAATCGCCTGGGCGCGCGCGACCCGCTGAGGCGCATAGTAATCGCCTGGGCGCGCGCCGCGCGACCCGCTGAGGCGCAGAGTAATCGCCTGGGCGCGCGCAGCGACCCGCTGAGGCGCAGAGTAAATGCCTGGGCGCGCGCGCCTGCGACCCGCTGAGGCGCAGAGTAATTGCCTGGGCGCGCGAGCGCGACCCGCTGAGGCGCAGAGTAATTGCCTGGTGCGCGCGCGCGACCCGCTGTGGCGCAGAGTAATCGCTTGGGCGCGCGCGACCCGCTGAGGCGCAGAGTAATCGCCGAGGCGCAGAGTAATCGCCTGAGCGCGCGCGCGCGACCCGCTGAGGCGCAGAGTAATCGCCTGGGCGCGCGCGCGACCCGCTCAGGCGCAGAGTAATCGCCTGGGCGCGCGCGCTCGACCCGCTGAGGCGCAGAGTGCGACCCGCTGAGGCGCAGAGTAATCGCCTGGGCGCGCAGCGCGCGACCCTCTGTGGCGCAGAGTAATCGCCTGGGCGCGCGCGCGCCTGCTGTGGCGCAGAGTAATTGCCTGGGCGCGCCTGGGCGCGCGCGCAGCGACCCGCTGAGGCGCAGAGTAATCGCCTGGGCGCGCGCAGCGACCCAAAGGTTTTGAATATCCACATCAGGTAGGTTTTATGTAAAACCAACAGATCTGATAGGGTTTATAAACCTATGAATATGAGGTGTGGCTGCTGCTCGGACGAACCCAGATCTGAAAACCCAGATCTGAGGGTTTTCCCCAAAAGCTATTTGTTTTCTTCCTGTTTCCTCCAGATCTGGAAGTATTTTCCAGATCTGAAAACACAGATCTAAGGATTTCCCCCAAAAGCTTGGTGGTTTCCTCCTGCATCTTCCAGATCTGGAAGTATTTTCCAGATCTGAAAAC